>NW_010168951.1:98177-113804 GCF_000695765.1 Mesitornis unicolor
TTCTACATTCAGAGTGCATCAGAGACCAATTCTGCCGATATGCAAGAGGACATGAAAGGAGGGTAATTCTGTTCACCTTGGTTCTTGTATGATGGCTTATGTTCTCTCTCTTCATTTAGGTTTTATGCCTTGGATGACTCAGTGTCTAAGTACGAGCAGACCAGAACTACCAGCTCAAGTCACGAACTTCAGCTACCCTGTTATTTCTATGCTGAATCACCTATCTGGTTCTCTTCTTTGATTTCTGATACATTTATGTAATTGTAACATTTATGTTAAACATAGCTGTGCATTTGATATTTCTGTCTGCATTTAGCCTCTTACAATTAATTAGGATCAAAGAGATATAAAGGCAAAGTGTCTTTAGGAAACAGCAATGCTTACATTAACAGAGAGATAGAGATTCTCTCGTTAGCAAGCATTTCTATTAGCAAAGAGATTCACTGTAATAAGGCATGCTGAAGGCTTACGAAAGGGTTAAACAGGCACAAATTTCCAAAATGAAGGTGTAGTGAAAACTGAAAATAAACCATTTGCAGTACAAATCACACCATTCAATATCTTGTCATCAGACCCTGAAAAGAGAGTGTGATCTGAAGCATGTTACAGGAGCCAAATGAGATTATCATACCAGTGGTTTTGAAAATCCCACAAGCTCTCAAAACAGATCAGCATCACTCAAAACACAGTATGCGTGTTAGAACAAAGGCACTGAAAATGCAGCATTTGTCTGCACTGTGGTCTCTTCAGCTGAACAGTATTTCCAGGAAAATTAAGGAAAAAGAAAACAATTCAGCGGTGAACCAACCCCAAGATGTTACAACTAATCCTCTGTTTGGAACAACTTCCACCTGTATTAAATGCCATCTTAACTTGGTCAGACTGGAAACAGGTAAGGAATGACCTCTGTTAGGCTTAACGGGCATAGATTTTGTTTCTGCAGCTATTTCTGTAGCAATTGTCTGCATTTATTTGTTATATAGAAGGAGAGCATAAAACGCAGATTGCTCCTTCATTGGAGATAGCAAATACTAATTTTGAGCATTCTCCTGACAACCATCACTGCAGCATTCCCCCCTGAGATAAGGCTGTCATCATTGCCATTCTTTCTTAGCATACCAGTTAGTGAAGAAAGGTGTGAAAACCATACAGCTCTCACCCTCCAAATATAGAGCAGGTCTTTTTGCAGTGCATGCAGCCCATACCTGCTCGAGATTTAGAAGCTTGGATCTCAACTATGACTTTTGTCAGGTAGACGCATATCTCGCGGCTCTTGTAAGTCTGGATGCTCCCTGGTCTTGGAGGTGAGCTCACAGAGGCATGATCCCCTTGCAAACCAAGCTTTGCAGCCTCTTCCTGCAACACAGCTCGAATACCACCACACGCCGCTGATTCCTTCCTTTCACACAAAAGCTGTAAGCTTTGCAAGGCTTACATTGTAGCTGTCAGTAGATTTCAGAAAAAATTGTTTTGAAGCCCAATATCAGACATACACATAACACATGACCTACTATTCTCAAGCACTTCAAAAGGTAAGAAAATTAACTTCTAACTATATGATAAATGTAACAATGGCTACATAATTTATATAATCACTTGAGGCCAGACAGACCTTTTATTAAATGTGCTGGAGATCTCACGCAAGTTAATACTTACAGCTTCAAGGTACTCACAGGTTGGCCTGTAATTTTACTCAGTTACAAAATGACTTTAATGAAGCCCTGGTACTATCTGTTGTGTGACTCGAATCTGATAGATGTGAGGAATTCATATGAAATGAAGAATGTTTATACTTCACTGAGACTGCTGGTGAAAGACTGGTATCGTTTCTGTGAGGCTGCGATGAACAAGGCTTTTCTGTACTTGACAACAACGTGTTAAATACTGTGGGGGCAGCAGAAGATATATTATAAGTTCAGGTATTTATTTTCCTGCTTTAACTACTTTGCAATGAAATCCTTAGGAAGTTTTGGCATTGACTTCAGCAGGGTTAGGATTTCAGAAGTTGAGGTTACAAATTAACGGCATAGGTAATGCTTTGCTGGCAATCAGCAAACCTATAAAGTTTTTTCCAAAGGAAAGATTTTGGGGTTGGAATTTTACAGGATGGTTATTGGTTTTCTCTCCATAACATTAAAAAAGGTAAATAAATGAAATGGGGGCTTGGGAGACTCTTAAAGTAATGGTGGCTAACCTGAAAGCTCAGAAATCAGCATCTGAGCTAGCCTGAAAGCAGTCTGCATAAATAAAATATGGCCTGTGAAAACTCCATTTAAAGCCCAGTCTAATCCCAATATCCTATGTAAGAACTATGAAGACCATCATATTGGTGCTGGATTTTTTTTTTCCTGTGAACTTTCTGGGACTTTACCAGCCAAGTTGTTTGTGTGCTTCTTCAAAGTAGCTAGAGAAGTGGCTCTAAGATCCATCTGCCTATTTAAAACTTCATACAGGCTTGCAGTTTCCATGACACCAAGTCATCTTTCCAAAAGAAAAAGGTACAATCTTTTAATTCCTATAGCCTGAGGGTGCTTAAATGCAGTGTATATTATCCTTTTCAGTGACAGGGACATTGCCATTATTAAAGATGGAAAACAAAAATGAAACCGTAATTAGTTTTTCTGTAGCCAACTGAAAAAACCCCCACCTGAATAAAGACCTAAAGCACTTTCAAATCTTCAAACTCTTGCCACCAGGTGGAGACAACTGTTGGATAACAGCATCAGGTTTATTTTCAAATTAATAAAACCTGCAAGAATTCTCTGATGGACAGAGTCCAGCTTTGTTTTATTAAATAAGTAGCTACAGGAGAAGGCAAACTAAGCCCCAGGCCTGTGAAAAGCAGAGCACCCACAAACGGACACTAATCACCTCTACTCCCATTCACACCCATTCACATTGAGATTATAGAGGATCTTTGAGATTTGTGCTGATAAATACAAATTTGCAGAGTACTGAAGACGCTACTGAGTCACCTCAGCTATTCATTAATACTTGGCAACCTTACATACTTAAAGGTTATTAAAGATAAGTATTATATTATTTTCAGGCAGGTCCGTAACTAAATATGGCCTTTAACTTGTTAGGAATGATTAATACAGGAATATCTGTTAATTTTACACTTCCCTCCTCCTCAGTTACAGTTTCCTATCCTCTCAACATACCTCCAACAACTGCCTAAGCATCTGCAAGTTCTGTTCAAAATTGATACATACCATCGGGAACATCAAGGAAACCTCTCCTGAGAATTTCTCAATTCAAAATGATAAGGCCAGATAATGACAGACTGATAAGGCCACAAGGGAACTTGTAAAATTTTATCTACTGGAATCAAATCTGCAAATCATTACAAAAATTACTCCCAAACTGGAATGGGTGTAAGGTAAGGTAAGCTGCTGTGTATCTGATAGGCCTTACATATCTAAGTATTTCCAAATTAGGCAACTCCCCGTTTAGCAAGAAATGCTGTGTGGCTATTCTAAATTACATGAACTTCTCTGGCTCACCCAGCAAGTACAACTGACTGGTTAATATAAATCTCAAAGCCATCTGCAAATAACTAACCAGTTCTCCACACTTCTCACAGCTATGATTCTTGCTCTGAATGCACTGGTATTAAACATTAAATAAAACACAGTTAAGAAGAGACATCATCTGGGTTTTAATGGGTTTGCGTGGTCAACTCTTCCTCAGGTTGAAGAGGAACAGTGTTTTCTGGAAGTTGAGAGGCCCTTTTGCTTCTCACTCTGATGCAGACATGACTGATAAGCTTGGAAGCTGAAGCCAATCTATGTGGAGAAATGTAAAATAACTAAAGCATGTCTTTTAATAGGTGTTTATAAAGCACCTGTTTTATGAAATATATAAAGTATGTACCTTATATAAAGACTTATAAAGAAAAATGCCTTCTTGTAAGGACCTTGACTATTCACAGTGTTACAACAGGATGGCGTAAGATCCCACAAGACTACCACAGTAACATTCCTAGCAATACACCTCTGGGATATATCAGACACTTCTATCTCTCTCAAAGATGACATTTTCACCATTTCATGACCACTTTCAACAACATTTAGGCAAGGTGCTCAACTTCTGGCCCATTCTGAGCAAGAACTCAACATGAGCTTAACTATAAACATTTGTGCAAACATTGTCCAGAACTGGGACACGAAGCATTCTCCAAATTAATTTAATGTAATGTACACATCAGAAATTATATCTAACCTAAATTTTAAAACACCTACTAGTGAGTTTTATGGCAGCAAAATCACTACCTTAGTAAAGTGAAAAGTGATTTTTAAGTATCAGTTTCACTTTGCGAGTAAGATATTTCAGGAGTTGCCACACTGACCTATGCAGAGGGTGAGCCACAGTTGTACTTGCCTCCCTGCTATCATTATTACCAAACAGTCTCTTGTTTTACATATGCAGAGTAGCTCCTGTTTTGCAGGCTAATTCGCAATAGATTTGGCTAGTCAGAGCCAAAGGCAACATGTCTGTGATACAACTAGCAGAGTTATCTTTGCATTGGTGAAAAATATTTCTGGTCTACGGACAAAAAATAAATTGTCCAGAAAAGATGAACAGCAATCACTGTGCTCAGCCAACACAGTATTGGTTGAGAACTAAAAACAGATTCCACACATCAAATGTACAAGATAATAAATAGAAGATATTCTATAATAAAAATTCAGTGCTTGCTTTGTTATTTTTCATAAGTCTAACAGCAGAAAGATGGTTGTATAAATTAGTTAACAGGAAAGAAGCCCTTAAGTATTAGAGAAAGAACTGATAGGTTATCCATATTTAGAAATCAGATAATATCAGTTCTCTGCTACCAAAAATTTCCTTGAACTATCAATGATTAGAAATTATAAATTAGAAAAAAATAGTTATACAGTCATATTTTTCTCATAAAAATAGGCTATGGATTCTCGTAAGTTGCAGCTCAATAAGCTCTGGTTAGTAGACTCTGATAGGAAAAAAAGAAAAAAAAAAAAAGACTGCCTGGGACTTAGATGGAGAGAGAAAAAGAATGTCACTAGAGGAGAAAAGAACCACAACATACAAAATTGAATGTGAAATTTTCCTCTGTGGTTTCTTAAGTAGAGGTCAGCAGGCCAGGGGAGCCAGCAACATGCAAAATTGCTAAAGGCAACTAGAAAACATACAGGCTCAAACACTCGTGTTTGAACGTTTGCACCACCTGTAAAGGCAGCAAGTGAAGACTAGGACAAACAGCAATGAGGCACAAAACTGGAAAATTTCAAACATCATGACAGTGGGTACCAGTGACAAATGGGAGTCAGTGCAGAACTGAAATGGGATTAAGATATCTGACTAATCAGTATAAGGTTGATGAGAGGAAGAATGTCTCCCCACTGACAACAGCACAGGGGTCACAAGCGACTTCCATGGCTTTTATTCTCCCATCACCATGATTTTACCTCTCCAGGATTCAGGTTCATTCATGTGCCTTTCATCTAATGATCATTTTAACTGTTTCTCTGGCAAAGCGAATGATGGTGCTATTGGCTTCTGACATATTTATTTCATCCTCACCTGTGATACCTTTGTCACTCTGGGTTGCATTTAATCATGATATTCCCTCGTGCTGGCATTCAACATCTAAATAGCAGTTTCAAAAGAGAAAGGCTTTCAACTTATTTTACAATGTGAAACAGATGCTCCAGCAAATGCTTGTTTTGTGGAAGTTTATAGGGAGCTCTCCACATTTGTTGGCTATCTACAGACACAAAAAATAGAAGTGGTTCAGACTATGGTTCTCTTGCAAGAGCCTTTTCTTGCAGCTGCTTCTTCTATGAGCAACAGTCACAAAGGAATAACGAACTGACACTGGTTCACCCAGCTAAGCTATTTCCAGGTGGTAAAGGACATTTCCATCTTGAAAAGCTGATGCTTCAGGCTGTAGGGCTCACCTCTGCCCACTGTGCAGAGCTTCTGCCAGAGTCTCCAAGTGTGGAAAACAGTTGGGTGGTAGTTTCAGAGACATGCAGTCCTTAAAAACCATAAAGAACTACTATGATCACCTTCTCTAGCCTACCACAATTTTCCCAGCAAATGGGGTTACTTTTCTAGGATGTGACTTTCAGAGAGCTATCCAAGCCCATTCAAATAACAGTAAGTTTTGGGCATCCATGTAGGAAATTGCAAGCCTGAAATTTGTCTCAGTTCCACTGAAAACTACTGATCCTTGTTACGTTTTCCTCTAGAAGGGCAATCTTTATCTCACCGAGCATAATTCCCATGTGTATCTAGACATAGTGCTAAAGCTATGTCCAGCCTGCTGGTAAGGGTATATACACACACAGCAAGTGCCAAAGATCTTATAGCTTAGGAGCTGCACTATGGGAAACTATATGCAAACCTGAGTTCAGTTTCTTTAAATAATACTTGCAATCAAATGCACAGATTGATTCCTGGAGAAGTGCAACATTTGAGTTGGGAAGAAGTCAGGCCTGTGGTGGAACTAGTGGTTAAAGCTGGTAAAAGCTGATTCAAATGTAATATATAATCAAAAAAGGAAAGGGAAACCAAACTGTTTCCAAATCTGAAACTCTGAGACATGAAATATTTACTAACATAAAATCTTTCTTCAAACTCAGAACTTTAAGATCTTTTCTGGAGAGCAAAAACTTTCCAAAACAGTTTTTTCTTACAAATTCATTTTACTACCAAAGAAAAATAATTTTGATAGAAAAACTTCTGGTCAGTTTTTCTAGCACCCAGCAGGGGAAACTTAATCTTCTTCCACAAAAGCATGAAAGAGCAGGATCTTGCATAGATGGGACCATAATTCACTCTTTCAAGAATTCCTGAAAAAGACTTAGGAGCATTCAGCACAAAGCCATTCTATGCACAGCAAATATGCTATGCATGGCTGGCAGTCATCTGGTCACAAATAGCACTGCCACACTTCCCAGTTGCTGGGGTCCCACTCCTCCGAGCCACCCCTGAGCAGCAGACAGCAGTTAGCATACGGTCTTTAAACCCTGAATTAGCTGCAAAATCAAAATCAACTGAAAGAGCATAATCCTGGCCTGCTTCCCCTTACAGTCGACTTTGTATGTAAAGCAATAGCCTTTGGCTATTTTTGTCAACCTGGTAAGGGGTGGGGAGGAAACAAATCCTAGAAGAGATGAAAAACAGGTGCAAAGCACATAAAAAGACAAGTGAAGAAGAAAAAAAAAACGGGAGAGAAGTCCAAAGGAAAGATTTATTGGAACTGTGGAAAGTACACAAATTATACCAAAAAAAAGAGCGAAAAATAAACAACTAAGAAGAAAATGAATAGGATAGAGGATTGAAGGAAAAACAGGCAAGAAAAAGACATCAAAGACAGTATTATAACAAGGCATAATGAATCTTACTCAGAGAGCTCCTCGTTTTCCAGTGTGAAAAGTCCTGATATACTATTTAGTAAAGGTATAAATTTCATGGACAACCAGGTGGCACTTCAAACCCATGGACATAAAAAGAGTGATAAAAGACCAGGCACAGAGATTACACAATCTTGCAAAGGCTGCCTCACTTGAGGAACATGATACTGGCAGGTAAAACTAGGAGAAAGCGGACGCATAATAAAAGCTTAAAAAGGCATAAGAGGGGAAAGCGTAGTCTGTACAAGTGTAAGAAGCAATCATGAATGAGACTGCAGCATCAGACAGTTCTGTTTTAAAGATCTTTTTGAGAACATACACAGACATGAACCAGAAACATGGCCAAAGATTTAAGATACTCTAATACAGAGATTTCTGAAAGGGCAAAGGAAAAGCAGAAATATCATTCTGCCTTCTCACAGAAAATACTGAAGTGGAAAAGGAAAAAGAATACTAACATTTTAGTTGACATCACAGGATGTAAAACCAGAGAGATCTTTATTAGATACTGATACAAAACTCTTGAATAATTGGAAAAACCAAGAAATCTTTCATAGTGAAACTTGTTTAGACACCCAGAGCCTCGATCATGAGGAACTGGAACTGCTCTGCCAGTATGACAGTAACGAGGTGCAAAAGCTTCTTAAGTGCTCCGCAAATCAATTTAGGCAAAACAATAAAACCGTACAGCTTATTGTACTGGATCTGAACCCAGCCAACCCACAACACAAACCCAACTAATGTCAATGTATTTTACAGTAATATTAAGATTAGAACATATACATTAACTAAAGATTAATCTATCTACTAGGCTCTTGAGTCCATTCTTAGTGCTGCTGTGTAATGTCAGACACATTCAACACAAAATAACAGTGACTGTTCTAGAAAATATTTTTTTGACAAGGACTGCAAGATCAAGCAATAAATACAAGAGCACAGTTTAATGATGTGTGATTTACAAGGCTGGAAGCCAGAGATTAATGCAATGCATAATTCTCTTTAAAATACATATATTATCCAGTGAGATATTCTAACAGTTACTTGCAAGAACGAGATGCCTTGTAAGGAGAGATTTGAACAGCAAGAGGCAAACCAAAGAGCATACAGAAAGGGAGGAAGCCCAAGGTATGGAAGAAATTATGAGGAAGAATAAGATCCCATATAATTAAGCCAATGTTTAGGGACAAATGATGATGGTTCACAGACAAATGTGTCAGCAGCAGGGGTCTGTCTTGGCAGAAAAGCATACAGAGAACTGCTTTGTTATGGAGGGGTCCTCTCTCATGAAAAAGTCTTCAAGACACTATGAAATATAAATTCATTTTTAAAAGCTACGTCTCATTAAGTGTGTAGCACAAGGGAGCTACATCAACTCATCCTATTCCATGTATCCCTAGAGGAACTACATTCCTGTGCATATGTAATGCTTCCACCCATGTTTAAGGAGCATACAAGATACACTCAAATTAGGACTCCATGGAGCTACACAGCTCTAATTTACATTTTTGTGTTTTGAGAACTAAAAATATAAACATTTTTTTCCTCCAATTTTGTCTCAAACTGAAAATAAAGTTAAAATAAATGGGCTACCTTTACTATATAAAGCAGGGAATATTACATACATAAACACAGTTAAACACATCAAATTTGAGATCGAAACTCTGACAGACCCTTACGTGGAACAGTATAATTGATTACAGAATCACAGAAACTTAGATTGGAAAAGACCTTTAAGATCAAGTCCAACCGTTAACCTAACACTTCCGACTGCCACTAAACCATGTCCCTGAGTGCTACATCCACCTGGCTTTTAAGCACCTCCAGAGATGGTGACTCCACCACTTTCCTGTGCAGCCTGTTCCAGTGCTTGACAACCCTTTTCTCAGGTGAAAAAGAAAGTTCCTAATATCCAATCTAAGCCTCCCCTCTTGTCATTTCCTAAGCCATTTCCTCTTGTCCTATTGCTTGTTTCTTGACAGAAGAGAGTGACTCCCACCTCGCTACAACCTCCTTTCAGGAAGTTGTAAAGAGCAGTAAGGGCTTGTTTTCCTCCAGACTAAACAAGCCCAGTTTCCTCAGCTGCTCCTCATAACACTTGTGCTCCAGACCCTTCACCAGCTTTGTTGCACCTCAATGTCTTTCTTGTATCACTATGATAATACTGTCAGAAGGACAAGCACTTCACTTTATTGATGTTATTCATAAGTCATCCTTGAGAGGGAAAAAAAAATAACAATTATTTGAAAATGCTATTATATCTTTAAGTGGCAAAGAATCAAAGATGCTTGCTTTTCATATTTCAGTGTAGAATAGCAACAAAACAAACAGTTTAATCTTTTCATAATCTCTATCAGTTCTCATCAGTTCTGTTTTCTGATGTTTATCTCAAATAATTTCTTGAAAAGGAGTCAAAAAGTAAATAATGCCCTTGGTACGCATCTCTTGTAAAGCACAGCTGCATAGTATTGTTGCTTCATGAGCAAACCAATCTTTATAACCTTTTCCCATCTACTAGAACTGGTGAAAGAAGAAGGGTTTCCACTCATCTACTTCTGAACTAAAAAAACATTGTTTCCACCAGGGTGGTAAGTTCACCTAAATCAGTGATTTTCAACCTATCCTGGGTAGAGGATTACTTCTAAAGGGTCCACAAAATGCACTGAAGAATTATTATTACTGATGAGCTTAAATTCATTAGCAAACTTGTAGGTTTATGAAGCTTGGCATCCACTAATATAGGTGGTGGGTCAGATAGTAGGTAAAAAGCTGGTAGATTAAATACAGTAAACTTTAAAAGTTGAGGTTTCACCTAAGCAATGTAGGTTTTCTTGTCCAGGTAACAGAAACTGTAGTTCTTAATAGAATTACCTTTTGAGATACTATATCTAAATGCACTCATGAACGAGCAAGGTACCTGGGAGAAGGGGTTCCTGACCTCTGCTCATCCACATTCAGGACCTGGTCAAACTGTTTAGTGGCTGACACGTGGCCTAACCACCAAGTTCTCTTTTCCAGAGAAACCTAAACACTATGGAGTGAAATGAGGACAGAGCTGGGCACTAATGAAATCCTGGGTCACATCCCACTATGGAATCAAGACATGGCAGAGTAAGTCTGTTTGGACAAAATATTTTGTCTCCTCGTTCTTCTTGCAATTGCCATACACTCCCCTAAATTGCGTGGTACAATGGATACAGTTGGTTTTAAACCTTACCCTTCAGCAATTGTGCCTCTACTGAGATAGACACAGACTGCCACAGTATTCTAACAACCCAAGCTAACATAAACTATTTTAAAGCCAAAATACCAATGGGACTAGAACAAACCATCACTTTATCAAAAGCGGTAAAGTGATAAACTGAGGAGCTTCTCTGAGTTCATAAGGATGGCGGCACACCCTAGCCATGCCTCAATTTCATGATGGATAAGGCTCAGAGAGGCACTAATCTCTATCTCCCTTCCCCCTGAGTTGGTTTCTATTAGGAATGAATCCTGAGTGCCTGATACAGAAAATAGATATACCAGGCCCTAGAAGCCTGAAATCTCCACGCCTTGATTAATTCACACTTATCCACACGTAAACTCAGTGTGAAAGCTGTCAGCACATTTTCCTTATTAGAATTCAAAAAAAGTTTAGGAAAACTATTGTTTTAGTAAAGGAACAAATATAGCTACAGTACTGAATTAAATCTGTAAAGAGAGAAATCTTCAACTTCAGTGTTTAATTTGCACATCAGTACAAGTTCTAAAGCTACAGGGGAGCTCAAAGCCAAAACTACCACCAACACATCTTAAAATACGTAAAAGGCAAGACAAGTCAATGATCATTGTGCAGAAATCTGGGTAGAGGGGAAGAAAGCTGCTATTGAACTGAACGGGCACAGATCAACGCTGGCCACATTCACAATGTAGAGGGATGTGCCTGGTTTTGCAGTGGGATGGCCACGCCCTCCTCATGCAGTCCGGTGCACACATGATCTGCACTTAAGCGCCAAAAAGGGAGGGAAGAAGTCAGGGTCATCTTAAATCACATACGAGATTGCTACCTCAAAGACACAGTTGACAGTTGCTGCCAGTGTGTACGAGCCATTACGAAAAAAAGCGAGTTATCTGCCTCTCACTGAAAACAGGCTGTCATACACACGGCACGTGACTAAATTTTGTGATGGCACACACTGGAAAAGCAGAATATGGAGAATGCAAAACTGCCTGACTCACACGTGCTTCTGGTGCAAAACACTTGATGCGATTTACTTCTCATAATAATCATATCCATTCTGTGAGATATTCTGATGCACCCCAGAATTCAAACTGAACGTTACAAACTGTATAGGCTACTAAAGATTTCATTTTTAACCACATATGAATTGTGTGCACAGTCACAGTTAACATCCCTCCCTCCACAGTCCCAAGCACTTGGGAGGTGCCCAAGGTAGAAGTGGTCAACCTAGGTTGCCTCAATAGCTAATGAGAGCTGGAGAGGGAAGTTCTTACATTGAATCATCTTCTAGAAGGCTCCCTTACTGTATCTATGGAGCAAAGAGGAAGTGTAAGGACATGTGCTCCAACAGGTAGTAAAAACACACTCAATTAATACTAAGTTACTACATGTAGACACAGTGGCTAGAGCCTTTTCCAGCCTAATAACAGCTAATTTGATTTTAATAAGAAAAAATGCCAATCAGAACCCTAGCCGACATCATGGATTATTATCTTGGAGGAAAAAGAACATCCTCCGTATTACTAGAGTACTTTCCTACTAAAAAAAGTTGATTCAAGAGAAATAATAAGCATCTGAAACAGAAATTCTAGATGCTTTTGTTCCTTCTCTGGTTAAAACACAGTCAAAAAGCAAACACAGTTGGACTCACAGCTTCTATGCCATAGCTCAAGCCAATAAAAATAAAGATGCGGATTTTCAAAAGCTGTAGTAGATGATGCAAAAGCTCAGTGTGTCCTAGCACGAGAACCACAGAGCTCGGCAAAAAAAAGATTTCGCAACACCACTTCACTCTTCTGGATGTGCAAGTAGGGACCTAAGAACGGGCTCCCGAAAAGCAAAGGCTTTCAACATGGTGACTGAACTGGTTCAAATTGAACACTTTGTAGTTTCTCTCTAATGCACTATAAATAAATACTAGAAAGTTGTATTTGAAAGTTTCCACAACAGGCTTCAATATAATACCACTCTGGTTTTGACTGGGAGTGGGTGGGTGAGGGTGTTGGTGGGGAAGGGAGGTCTACCAACCCTCCTTCAAATTCAAGAATGGTATCATGCTATAGTTGCCTATAGATTTTAAAATCAGCTGGCACCATGTTAGCAAAGGGTCATTGGCATGCCCTGTATCAGAAAACAGGAAATATAATTAAACAAACAGCTGTGAAGTAAGATCCTTGGCAGGAGAAAGAGAGCTTTGGGGAGAGAGTGGTGAGAGCAAAGCATATGAAAAAGTACAGTAACATGGTCAAGAGCGGGAATGAAGCACAGGGGTAGAGAAGAAGAAATGAGAGTGGGGGTGAGAGGAGACGAAAAAGCAGCACAAAGGGGTAAAATGACAGAAAAAGAAGGCAAAAAATACAGAAGAGAAGAATGTGCATATGGAAAAGAAACATCTCTTTTAGGAGTAATAGTTCTTCAGTAAGGGTAGGAGCATGGTTATGCAACAGGATATACAGTCTTCTGTATAGAAAGAGTTTATTTAAGCCTATATGGAACCTCAAAAAAAAATCTGTGGGAGAAAAGAGAGAGGGTAACATCATATTTCTTTCGACTTTTAAATTGCTTTTTAGGTCATATCTCACCCTCCCCTCCCACCCCCCAAGTATTTTCCAGGATGGAATTTTCTTCTTCCCACTCCAGGATTTGGCGTGGGCAGAGCAGCACAGATGCTGCTGAACTCGAAAACCAAAAACCTGATTCATTCTTCCCTTGAATCTTGTGCTATCATTTAGGCTGGGACCAAGCAAACGTCAAAGGCTGCAAGCCAGAAAGATAATTTCACACAGTTTATACAGTCACTCTGTCCCAGTGTAAAAGGGGTACAAGAGGAAGGCTAAGGATAAATCCAGTTCTGAATCTCTGCTAGTTCGTCAAATATTTGCTTAAGAATAATTATTTTTCCTCCTGTTCCAGCAGGAGTACACAGAGGACAGGTTTTCCCTAAGGGTAAGACTAACAACCATTTTTCAGCCTCACAGAACAAAACCCCTTGAAATGAAGACAACCACATGCAATCAATCAGCAAAGCCCTTCAGTCTCTTCGACCGTGTTCAACAAGTCCAGATTATTTTCTGCAAGTCTGCTTTCATGTCAGCCTCTGGTGCTGTACAATCACACTTCTGGGTATCAATTCGGTACTCAGAAAGGATTCTCAGAATAAACTGTAGGGAGTCATATGACATAAAAGACGCTGTCTCCAAGATAAGTAATGCAGTGTTCACATTTCTGAGAGCCGAGGCCACTTTCGGTAAGAAAAGTTCTCTGCTTACTTCATTTTAGACTTCAAAACAAACAAAAACTCTAGCATTTTAAAAGGTTAGACACATTTTTTACTCCCACTGTTTCTTAATAAAACACCATTTGTGTGGGAAACCAGCTTAGTGCATACTTTAAAAACAGGCAAACCATTAATTGATCCAACATGTTGGCAGTTTTTGAGAAACTCACTAGACAAGAACAAGCGATACATCAAGTTTTGAAACAGCCTGAGCTTTACTTTAAAGGTGCATAAGTATGCCAAGCTCCTACTACTTTATACTGCTTAGTAAGTAATCTGTGATACTTAAAGTACTGAGAAGCATAATCTGAACAGCTACTAAACCATGGGCAGGTTATAAACACAGTTCTAAATAGCTCAAGAGGTTATGAGTTGCTTGTCTCACGAAACCAATGGAAAATACCGAAAAAAAAAACCCATCTTCCACCAAGCTTACCAAAGAAACATGGATTTGACCAAATAAACAGTTAATCTCTTGAAGAGGCTGCACACAAGAGGTTCCAAAAGCACCACTTTTGCATCAGCAGTATTTTACCATTATAGTTAGGCAACAAATTGTTTTTCAGCACTGCCATGCCAGCTAGTTTACTGTGGAAGTTTAAAATGTCATTAGAATAACATCCTGTTTTGCAGCCTTTCTGTGTTTCAATGTACCCCTAACTCTGCTAAGATTCAACTGGCATGAAACAGCTGGGCAAGATTAGTTACTGGATGTAAACCAACCTGAGATTTGACAATAGGTGGCATTTTAGTCTCTATGGCATAGGCTGCTGGTATAAAAGACCAGTGATCCCTGGCAGAAAACACTGTCTCCAAATATAAATCCGGTGATCTGCTTTTAAAACAACGTTATTTCAGATCAAACTTTGTTACAAAAGCAGTGTTTTCTGTGGGCATAACCTGAGGTTTGGGTCATTTCTGATGACAGGATTTCTGCTCAGTTCTAGTCGATGAGCACATGTTGGGACCCAAGCACCCATGTGCTGACATTGTGAGCACGAACTCCATCAGAGCGTTCACCTAGGAAAGCCAACCCCCTCCAACCCCAGTTCTGGACAAAATATCTCATGTTCTCATCAAATCAGACACTCAGCATTCCTAGTTGATTCCACAGCTTTCATACTATCACAGGCAAGATAGTGGACACTGTGTTCTCTACTTTATTGCATCTCCTGATAAGCCTGCACCATAAACACTATGCTTCACTTTTGAATTTCTCAGTCGCACCCAATCCCACACGGCACCTGCCAGAGCATCATCAGGACACACCAAAACGTCGGTGCCCTACAGAGAACTCAAGGTCCCATCCATTCCTCCAACTAGACCCAAACTTTACATCTCCCAAACTTCTCACCCCTGGAGCACCAGTGTGGATCACTGCTGGCAGCACGACTACCCCTTGCCACAGCAGCATGGAGAGGTGCTTCACAGCCCCCAGGATGGGCACCCTGTGAGGCCTGCAGCCCACACTGCTCTCAGTCAGGAGGTGCAAGGACACCTTTCCCTCACCAGCTCCCACCCCAAGGATGTGGGGCAGCAGAGCAGGCCACCACGCACGGGAAAACGGGGTCCGTCCGCCTGCCCAGCGCGGACCTCGGGGTGCGCCCACGGAGAGCGGGGCTCACCTGCGTGGGGCATGGTGATGGTCTCGTTGGCGTTGCTGGAGCCCACGTTATAGATGACCACGGCGGAGGCGTTCTGGGCGGCGGCGTGGCGGATCTTGTCCTTGT
>NW_010168952.1:0-831 GCF_000695765.1 Mesitornis unicolor
GGAGGCACTGGGATGAACTGGGATGGACTGGAGTGGGATTGGGGCCCAGTGCGGCCTAGTGAGGCCTACTGGGGCCTGCTGGGGCCTACTGGGGCAGGGATTTAGTGGGACTGGGAGGGACTGGGAGGAACTGGGATGGACTGGAAGGGAACTGGGATGAACTGGGAGGGACTGGAGTGGGATTGGGGCCTAGTGAGGCCTGCTGGGACAGGGATTTAGTGGGACTGGGATGAACTGGGAGGAACTGGGAGGCACTGGGAGGGACTGGGAGGGAACTGGAGTAGGATTGGGGCCTAGTGTGGCCTAGTGAGGCCTACTGGGATGAACTGGGAGGGAACTGGGATGAACTGGGAGGGACTGGAGTGGGATTGGGGCCTAGTGAGGCCTGCTGGGACAGGGATTTAGTGGGACTGGGATGAACTGGGAGGAACTGGGAGGCACTGGGAGGGACTGGGAGGGAACTGGAGTAGGATTGGGGCCTAGTGTGGCCTAGTGAGGCCTACTGGGATGAACTGGGAGGGAACTGGGATGAACTGGGAGGGACTGGGAGGGGACTGGGGCCTACTCAGGCCTAGTGCAGCCTACTGGGATGAACTGGGAGGGAACTGGAAGGGGACTGAGAGGGAACTGGGAGGGACTGGTAGGGAACTGGGATGAACTGGGAGGGGACTGGGATGAACTGGGAGGGACTGGGAGGGGACAGGGGCCTACTCGGGCCTAGTGCGGCCTACTGAGGCCTAGTGCAGCCTAGTGGATGAACTGGGAAGGGACTGGGATAAACTGGGAGGGAACTGGGAGGGACTGGGAGGGAACTGGGAGGGACTGGGAGGG
>NW_010168952.1:1006-1399 GCF_000695765.1 Mesitornis unicolor
GGGGGTTTTGGGGGCAACTGGGAGGAACTGGGAGGCACTGGGAGGGAACTGGGATGGGACAGGGGCCTATTCGGGCCTAGTGCGGCCTACTGAGGCCTAGTGCGGCCTACAGGGCTGGGAAGCGGCGGGAAGAGGTTGTAGCAGCACTGGGCCATACTGGGCCATACTGGGGGGTACTGGGGGGTACTGGGGGGTACTCACCGGGCCCGGGGTTGACCAAGGGGATGCTGGGATTGCCCTGGGGGTGGGCGGCCCTGCAGGTGAACGGTTGCTGGCTCTTCCCTTCCAGAAGCGGCAAGCGGAGGTGGGAGGCGACGGCGTAGGCCCCGCCCCCCGGCGCCCTCCCCGTGGGGTAAACGAGGACCCCCCGGGCGAGGCTGCGATTGGTGGAGT
>NW_010168953.1:0-10695 GCF_000695765.1 Mesitornis unicolor
ATTGATGAATATATTGAATAATACTGGCCTCTCTCTTTATGTTTATGTTTATGTTTATGTTTATGTTTATGTTTATGTTTATGTTTATATTTATGTTTATGTTTATCTTTATCTTTATCTTTATCTTTATCTTTATCTTTATCTTAAGTATCTTATCAGTATCTTATCTTTTAATGTTAAGGCAACATGTAAGCCATAGAAATGATGACTGGAGGGAGTGGAACAAGTTATTCGTATTGGAAGAATTATTCATATTTCCTGATTCTGTATGGTACTCAGCTAACCATCTGCTGTATAACTTGTTGATTTTCTTCTGCAGTATTAAATATGAATTCCTTAATGATGGAGGAACTAGAGTCTTGCAGCTAGGCAGCACTCTTGTGATCTCCAGATCTCTCTTGGGTAATAAGGCTTGACTTATATTGCAGATGTCCTTTGGTTGGGAGCCTATTGCTTTTAGACCATCATGGAAGAATATTTCTACCCTCGTGAGAGGCTTATTCTTTTTATAACTGAAATCTGTTTGGTGGCTAATGTATTTTGCTGCTATAACACAACTTGTAGTGTAGACTTATCCTAGTCAGAGCTGCCTGTAATATACCTTTTCCAGTTCAACATCATAGTTTTAAGACACCCTGTCTATCTGAAAAGTACTGTGATTACTGTGAAAGTTGCCTTTGAGATAACTTTCATGCAAGTCTCTCTAACCCTTAAGAATTTTCTGTTTGCAGTAATCCCATCTACTTCTTTAGCTAGTCATGGTAGAAATTATCTCATTATAGCAAGGAAATAGGAAATGAAAATTTGCAACTCTCTGCTGGATGTGCCTTGTCAAGTTAATGGGAAACTTATGTTTGTAGAAGCTAAAAGTTTACTGAACGTATCACAGAAAAGACCTATTATCCCTTAATTTTACTTTGAGTGTTCATTTTCCCACATATAAGCGCACACATACATAGTTGCATTGCTTTTCTGTACATATACATGTACACACATATTCCTATACATATGTAGTTAAGATTGGCTTTTAGAATAAGAGAAGCTTAAGAAAATAAAATTTCTTTCATACAATCATTTGTCCAACTCACACAGAGCTAGAAGTAACTATTTGGTAAATGTTTACATTATTCTTTATATTTCTTTTGGAAACTTCACAGACTGTATGAAGCTAGAAAGATTTGACTCATTTGTTCTTTTTGCACAGAGATTGAATGTCTGAATGATCCAAGGTCGTTTTTTTATGTCAGTAACTTCTTGCTTTTCTGCAGTAAGAATACAGAATTTTTGGTCCAGAGAGTTTATACCTATTGTCTAGTATCCATGCTTCTGCCACTTAATTTCAAGATTTTCATTTTTTTCCTCCTCTGATCAGGTTAGCGATTTGAGATGTCCTAACCTTGCATTCTGTTTTAAATATTTTCATTATGACATATCCTATTATTATAAAGTCATTTATATGAATGTACTTTAAACTTTTGACTTCAGGATTTGTAGCTCTTTTTCTTCATATCAGAGAGATGAGATTCTCCATTTGTAAGAGATGGAGGGGCTTTGGTAATTTGCTGTCACTTTCACAGATCTGCTGTTGACTGGAAAAAATGCAAGGAAAACTATTTAAGACCTCAGTTGTTTTTATACATTTTAACATGAATATGCAGCACAGAATTTATTCCATATATGTTATATATCTTTTGGATTTCTGCTCTTTAGCAGCATTGCAGTTTATATTAAAACATACATATATACATACGTACATATAGATATCGATATAGATATATAGATAGAGATACAATATAGATCTCTTGGATATATCAATGTGGGTTTTTTTTTTTACTTAGAGAGAACATATATGGATGCTTATTTTACTTAAATGGTTGTTTCCAAAAGCAGCAGAAGATACAAGATAGCAAGCAAGATTTTGCTACCACATTACTGTGTTGATTTATTGCAACTGAATGAAACAACCTTACCACCTTTTTTTTCAGTTACTGTGATTTAGTTTTTTGGGAGCTATCTTTCAACCAATTTGGGTGACAATGCCAAAGAAGTTTGAAATGATTTGCAATAAGTACTGCAAATGATTATTCACTGGGTGATATTTGCAGCCATTACTTTTCAAGACTTTCCTTCCTTTTTTACAGAATTGAGTAGTTGTGACAAACATACACATGTAGGTGTCAGAAGAGTACTTGCTGACCAAATATTTGTATAATACAGAACTTTGTGCTGTCCTTGTAAATTATGAACATTTGTTCAAGTATTGCCAAATATGTGTGACTCAGCCCTGTTTCATAATTGTTTTCAAAATAGGGCGTACAAAGTGCAAGCGTAGAGATTACAAGAGCAGGTAAGCAACATAGAAATAAGGGACATATCACAGAATAGAATCATAGCATGGTTTGGGTCGGAAGACACCTTAAAGATCAACCAGTTCAACCCTCTGCCATTGGCAGAAACACCTCCCACTGGAGGAGGTGCTCAAAGCACTGTCCCTAGCCGTGAACACTTTCAGGGAGGGGGCACTCACAACTTCACTGGGCAACCTGTGCCAGTGTCTCACCACTCTCTCAGTAATGAATTTCTTCCTACAATCTAATCTAAATCTGCCCTCTTTAAGTTTAAAGCCACTACTGGCTGTGCTATCACTACACTCCCTGATAAAGAGTCCCTCCCCATCTTTCCTGTAGGCCCTCTTTAAATACTGGAAGGCTGCTGTAAGGTTTCTCTGGAGTCTTCTCTTCATAGCCCTCGTCTGGACTTGCTACAACATGTCCATGACCTTTTTATGCTGGGAGCCCCAAAGCTGGACACAGTACCCCAGGTGGAGTGTCATGAGAGCAGAGTAAAAGGACAGAATCACTTCCCTCGATCTGCTGGCCACACTTCTTTTGATGCAGGCCAGGATGTGGTTGCCCTTCTGATCTGCAGGTGCACATTGCCGGCTTATG
Source organism: Mesitornis unicolor (assembly GCF_000695765.1). Lineage (NCBI taxonomy): Eukaryota > Metazoa > Chordata > Aves > Mesitornithiformes > Mesitornithidae > Mesitornis > Mesitornis unicolor. The sequence goes on from NW_010168953.1 coordinate 2,949, forward strand.
TTGAGGTTTTCACCAACTAACACCCCTAAATCGTCCTCAGGACTGCTCTCAATCCATTCTCCACCCAACCTGTATTTGTGCTTGGGATGGCCCTGACCCACGTGCAGGACATTACACTTGGCCTTGTTGAACTTTATGAGGTATTATACATTAGATATTTATTCCTTGCTAACAGATTACTTCAAAAGAGGAAAATTAAAATCAGGATTCTTGTCAAGTTGAGCATGCTGAAACGGTTAGTGAGCAGTCAATGGACTTATGGTTGAGACTTGGTAAACTTTCAGTAAATCTCATCTGTATAAAACAAGGTTTGATACAGCAAACTCATTTTTCCTACTCTTGAACTGTAGAGTACTGTGTAATCAAAGCAGCTAATGGCTAAATGTTTTTGACCTTAATCATTATTGTTTGAAAGAAAAGACAGAAATTTTAAAGTACAAATAAATAGCATGTCTAAGCAAAAGAAAGAAAATGCTTAAGCTAAAGCTACTGAGAGGAATGATTACTATTCATGTAGTTAATTTGAGTGGCCAGCTACGTAATTTGGGCTATTTTAGTTTCTAAATTTTTTCCTGCATTACAGCAATATTTGAGCATAAAATGGCTATGCCAAAAATGTTTGAATTCTTTAATCAGCATCGCAAAATTTTAGTTAGTCAGTAGTACTCCCTGGGAAACTGCCCTCAGGGACAAGGAAGCAGAACAGAGCTGGCAGATATTTAAGGATGCTTTCCATAGAGTGCAAGAGCTCTCTATTTCAGGTGTAAGAAATCAAGCAAGGAAGGGAAGAGACCAGCATGGCTGAGTTGAGACCTACTGGTCAAATAAAAGGCAAGAAGGAACTGTATATGCAGTGGAAGTAGAAATAGGTATCCTGGGAAGAGTGCAGGCATGCTACCCAGTTGTGTAGGGGTGGGGTCAGCAAGGCCAAGGCACAACTGGAGCTGAACTTAGAAAGTGACACAAAGAATAATAAGAAAGGCTTCTATAGGTATGTCAAGGAAGGTGTTCTCCTCCTGATGAACTTGACTGGCAAACTGGTAACAACAGACAAGGAGAAGGCTGAGCACTTGATGTTTTTTTTGCCTCAGACTTCACTGGCAGTATCTCTTCCCACACCTCTCAAGTGAATGGACCTCAAGGCAAGGTCTGGGGGAGCAAAGTCTTTCCCACTATAAGAGAAAATCAGGTTCAAGACCACTTGCGGAACTTGAACATACATAAGTCTGTGGTACCTGATGAGATGCATTGTAGTGTCCTGAGAGAATTGACTGATATAGTTGTCAAGACCTTTCCATGATATTGGAAAAGTCATGGCAGTCAGTTAAAGACCCTGGCAACTGGAAGAAGGGAAACATCACACCCATTTTTAATAAGCGTAGAAAGGAGGACCCTGGAAACTACCAACCTGCCTGCCTCACCTCTGTGTCTGGAAGAATCATGGGACAGATCCTCCTAGAAGTTCAGGCACATGGAGGATAGGGAGGTTGAGACAGCCAACATGGCTTCACCAAGGGTAAGTCCTGCTGATCAACCTAGTGGCCTTCTGTGATGGAGTGACTATGTCTGTGGACAAGGGAAGAGCTACTTATGTAATCTATCAGGACTTCTGTAAGGCTGTTAACACAGTCCCCCAACATCCTTCTCTCTGAATTGGAGAGATACTGATTTGATGGATGGACTGTTCAGTGAAGGAGGAATTTGCTGGATGATTGCATCCAGAGAGTGGTGGTCAACGGCTCAATGGCCAGAGAGAGATGGGTGACAAGTGGTGTCCCTCAGGGATCCATATTTGGACCAGTGCTGTTTAATATCTTCATCAGTGCCACAGACAGTGGGCTGGGTGGCGTGGTTGACATGCCTGAGGGACAGGATGCCATTCCGAGGGATCTGGGCAAGGTGTGTGGGGTTCAACAAGGTCAAGTGCAAAGTCCTGCACATGGGTTGGGGTTATGCGCAGTATCTGTCAATACAGGCTTGGAACTTTGGGCTTAGACGACACAAAATTGCGTGGTACAACAGCTCCTTTGTGGGTCGTTTCTAGTGGTATAAAGTCCGTAAGAATCTCTGAGCCTCATGTTGGTTTTCTGGGCATTGCTTTCACAGGCCCTTCAGTCTTTCTGTGCCATTTGGGTTGGTCTCTGTGGAAACCTTCAGCCAGCTAAGAGAAAACCTCAGGTTCAGATCTGCAGTGGAATGTAGACTGAATTGAATGCAGGACACAGTATCTAGATCAGGAAAAAAAAAATCACTCCATGCTTCTCTTCTTCCATGATCTTGTTTTTATTTTAGTTGGATTTAATGTAGTATTTCAGAGGTGTTTTCACTAAAAGAATATGGAAAGCATATTTTAGCGTATCTCCTAAATATTTTCAAGATTTCAATAAACATTTTTTTCTGAAATTAACACAAGTTGAAAACCTGAAGTATAAACCAGTACTTTGAACTAGTTTTCTATCAGCAAGATAAAAATTATATTTTAGTAATTTCAAAATTATTTAAATTTTGGGCCTTTTAAAAAATATATTTTTAAGACAAGGTAATGTTTCAATAGTGTGACTTTTCAATACAGAGAAAAGTTTATGAAATAGTAAAAGAAAATTTAGCTATCTAAAAACCTTTAATTGTTGATGCTGAAGAGCAGTGCTGCTATAAAACTGCAACAGTATAGACTATAAGCTAATTTAGGCTTTAAAGGATAAGGAGACTTCTACTCGTCTATTTAATGAAGTTCTTGGACAGTATTCCAATGGAAATAAAGTGTGCCAACAGGCCCAGTGGTGTTATGCCAGAACTCATACAGTTTGTGAAAGTAGCCCTGTTATGCTGATTGCTTCTCAGAATGAAGGACTGGCCTCAAAAATCTGGGAAGTTGCTTTCCATCCTGTTTTTAATTAGGAACATTAATTATAACTGACCCTAGCTGTATTTGCAGTTTTGATTGTAAAAAGTCTGTTGAAAAATACTGTTTAGGTTTTTCTAGAGCATTTGTACCACTTTCAATTACTGAACAAATTGTAAACAACTCCTTGAATCTATCCATCTGCTTTCTGCACACAATGAATCCAATGCAGTTTTATTGACAACGACTACTTTTTGCTTTTCAGCAATCATTTAAATGGGAGACCAAATTGTAGTGTAGGAGATTGACAATTACCATTCAACTTCTTGGTGATTATTTTTAATAAAAGTAATGTTGGAGTCCTAGATATAGTGCAATTTTAATGAAATGATGAGCTTCCTGACTACAGCAGACTAAGCTTTGTCTGATTTCTGCAATGATGAATTGAATGTGTCAAACTTTGCAATCTAGCCTAGTGAAATATTTTACCATGAAAGTTTAATTTTCATTCTTTATTTATGAAAGCAGTAGTACTGTCACAACGTGTTATCATACAAGTGCCATTTTGTGTGATTTATTTTAATGAGTGTCACTTGTTGATATGTTTAGTAATTTTTGACTCATATTTCATGCCAAAACCTCTTAAGTTTTCTGAAATATAATGAGCCTGCCATTATTATTTTTTCTTAAATCAACATTTGCAGTTGTATCTCATCTCAAAAGCTGTAGTGGTAGTTTATTAGACATGGTGGGGCAAAAGAGTTTAACCCTACTTTTTGTGAAATCTTTTCTGGAGAGACCTTATACTTAGTTAAAGCAAGTATAACATTTTTACAAATACTCATTCTTTGTGTAACTTATATGAAGAATCCATGAAAGTGCTGGTTCTCTAAGAACCTGTATTATTCACACTCATTTGTGACTGAAGGATATATAGCACATTGCTTCTTTTCAGCAAGAATAGCCTTATAGGGCAAATTAAAGATGTAATATTTATGACCGAGTGAGATTAAAATGGATCATTTAGTAGTCTTCTAAGAGAGAAGTTTAGGTTAATATTATAAATGAAATACTTCAAGTTAGTGATTGAAAAAAAAAAAGAGGTACTGGGAATTGTATCACAAGTGACATATATGAACTACATTTTGTTTATTTCAGTATCAGTTTTGTGGTTTAGCAATTATAATAAAATGACTAAAAATTGTCAGTAAAAAACCCTGAAAGGCTGTAATTCACTTTTGTAGTTCAACTAACACTGTGATATGGTGTTAATCCAATATTATATTTAATGTGCACTATTAAAAATTCAGTAGACATCTTGCTTAATTAGAAAAAAAAGGGGATTTTTTTAAATGATTCTAAAATGGTTGTTGTTTATATCCTTAGATCATCGTGGCTGTATGTATTGAGTGTAGGCATTGAAATTTTGTTAGTGCAGGGTGCTGCAGGAGGAAATCAGTGTGAAGCAGCTGGGGGCTGTCCCGGGAAAGGGCACAGTTGGGTCCACTGGGCTTCAGTGGAGAAAACAAAGTACAGCAGCTGTGAGAGAGGAGAGGAAAATGAAAGTAAGAAAAACAATGCTTCAGACAGCAAGCTCAAAGAAGAAGGAAGATTAAGAGGTGCTCCAGGTGCCAGAGCAGATTCCCCTGCAGCCTGTGGGAAAGATCGTGGTGAAGCAAGCAGGTTGTACCCCTGCAGTTAATGAAGAGCCACACCAGAGGAAATACCCACACAGCAGCCCATGGGAGACCCCATGCTGAAGCAGGTTGACATGCCCTAGAGAAGTTGCAGCTTATGGAGAGCCCATGCAGGAGCAGGCTCCTGCAGGAACTGCTGCCTATGGAGAGGAGCACAGAGTGGAGCACGTTTTCTGGCAGGAACTGTGGTCGTTGGGGAACCTACACTGGAACAATCTCTGCCTGCCTGTGGAGAGGACAACCCTCACTGGAGGAGTTCATGAAAGGTAGTATCCTGTGGAGAGACCTCATGCTGGAGCAGGGGAAAAGTGTGCAGAGGAAGGAGCAGCAGAGGTGAGCTGTTACAGGCTGACCTCAACACCCCAATTCCCCATACCTTGTACTGTTGGTGGGCAAGGGGAGGTAGTGGAGTCAGGAATGTGAGTGAAGTTTAGCCTGGGAGGAAGAGGTGTGTGTGTGGGAAGTAGTTTTAGTTTTGTCTTTGTTTCTCACCATCCTACTCTGTTTTTAATTGGCAATAAATTAAGTTTATTTTCTCCAGGTGAAGTTGTTTTTGCCCATGATGATAATTGGTGAGTGATTAGCCTGTCTTTACCTTGACCCACAAGCTTTTCCATCTTATTTTCTCCCCTGTCGCTTTAAGGAGGTGGGATGACGGAGCAGCTGGGTGGGCATCTGGCAATCTGGCAAAGTCAACCAGTCACATTGCAACAATGTACCTCCTGTAGTCAACATGAATTATTTAAGGTAACAGTAAACTACCATTTGTATTTTGTGAGAAGAGAGTTTTCAAAACATAAATTCAGCAGTAATTTGATTGTTTAAGTATGTGTTTTGAAATTGGAAGATCAGATTCCTGGCTTACCTACATGCTTCCTGTGACTTTCTCTTTTCTTCCGTTTCTTTCACTCTCTTAAAGGCTGGTATAATTCTATTTTGTATCTTCAGACTCAACACAAAGTTGAAGTTAAAACATACTATTCATTACTTCATATATATATATCCACTATGCAAGAATTATTATTATTCTAATAAATGAAGATTGCTGATAGCAAATATTTCAGTTTTATGCAGTAACATTTTCCGAGATTCTTAAGGTTCTTTCAATCCTTGAAATTCCACCCGTAAAAAAGGGACAACCTGTTGTGTGTAACATAAAACATTTAGTAACAAAACAATAAAAAATACAAAGATCAGACAATCTAGTCTGAAGGAGAACCCCACAAAAGATGTATAGGCGCCAGTTCCTCAACACTGACTATACTACTCTACAATTCAGTTCCTGTTGCCTCTTACTGCTTCACTATAGTCATCTGACCCACTGAAGACAGAATCTATTAAAAACTTCTATCTTGGTGCTTTAAAAAATGGATTTTAAGTCATCATTTGAAACTGAAATATGCAGTAAACCGTGATGCCAGGCAGCAGTAACATTCAGCCTATTACTCCAACAATATATCTCTTCTGATATCTAATGGACAGTTATGTCACCTGAGAAGTATGCAGCTCTATGTGTTTGAGATTTCTGTGCAACTCTCAAAAATCCTCAAAACCTTGATGATGCTTAATAAGTATAATTTGGCAGAATAATTGCTGTGTTGGCTTTGCTGGGAATTAAGACAATGGTTCGTAGGAACTGGATGCTTTTTGTCTAGTAAAATAAACTATCCTTAATGGTATAAATCAATACTGAATACAACTGGAATTCTCGTAAGTGCAAACCTGTGATGTGTGGTATAGCTGTCTTGGCTTTACAAGAATTGTTGTAGAGTGATTCTAAAACACTTTTCTATTTCTTCATCATCTGCATGATAATGCTGAAATGCTTGATGTTCTTGCCGTATTTGTGCTCCTTCCTTCCGTTTTGTGAAATCCTGAATTTAAGCATCCCTCAACTTGTTTTTCCATGGGATTGAATATGCAGTCTGCAAAGGTAATGCAGAAGAATTTTTCAGCTTCAATAATCTGTGCAACCTATCTTACTGAATTATGAGGGAAAAGCATTGTGACTGTAGATAATTTTTGTACCTTAGAGTTCATAACTCCCCAAGAGAATTATCATGTCATGCAGTTTCAATTAGAAGATGAGGACAAAAGGGTTAATTGACTTCTATAGAGACTGCTCTGAGCTGCTGACTTCTGACTTTCTTGACACTCAGATGATAGGTTTGCAAAATGTTTTTTATTCGATTTTTTCAATGTTATTTTTGACTGTTAAGAAAAATAAGATTTGCCAAATGTTCTTTTTCTCGAATAAAAATTCAGTTTGATGTCGGCTGCATTTCCAGCAATAGTCCAGCATTTTAATAACTGTCACAGAACTGTGTTCACGCTTCATTATTACATTGCAGTCTGTGGAATTTTCTTATTTGTACAGTGTTATAATTTTTATGTAGTTGTTAATTGTTTGTAAAGTAAACCAGCTGCACAGAAGGAAAATAAGCAGGAAAATAATAGTATTGAATTCCGTGTCTGTGTAAGTTAAATATTTTTCATGTATTTTTTAATTATTATGATAAATTTGAAAAATCCTCTGTATTAGTCTATTGCGCAAATTCTTAGCAAGATCTTTGCTAGTATCTGGCCATCCAGATATGAAAAATGAACTTAACTGATAGGGTCACAATGGCACAAAAGTATGCTTTCCTCAGATTCACATTACAAGTCAGTCGCATAGACTTCAAATCAATGAAGAGCCAATTTTAAATAACACTGCGTCTCAAACTCTAGCACATTCAAACAGAGAAGTAATTCGCACTATATTAGAGATCTGTTATGTCAGTATCACAACTGCCTTCTGTTGTGCCTAATACTTAATAACTCTTGCAAATTATAACTTACTCTTGGAGAGAAGAAGAGAAGGGGAGGAATCAGTGTGGACGCAGGAGGGAACTGTGCTGGAGGACCTTGTCATAGGGTTGGAAGTAAGACCTCTACTCTCCCAGGAATGACTAGAGTAAGAGTATCCTAGCTCTGATCTTGAAAATGAAGCTGATATATCTGCTTCTATAATAGAAGCATGCATATTAAATTTGTTTGGGCTCAAGCCAATAACCCAACCAAAACAGTCTATAAATTAGGACTTGAGTGTTGGCACCTATTTATGATTATAAGTAGGGTCCAGTTGCCTCATTCTGCCCCAGGTTTTTGTGGACTTTTCTATAACAGTATCTAGCTATGTCCTTGAAAGCAAGTCTCCCTTCCCTAC
>NW_010168953.1:10726-12293 GCF_000695765.1 Mesitornis unicolor
ACACTGAGTGTTACACTGCTATTTAATAATAGCAGAAGCAGAGGACTGAGCCACACCTTTGTAAGAAAACTAAGGAAGTGAGTTTTGGCAGGTATTACTGCAGGATTCAAAGGCCTAATCTGCAGGAAACATCGTAAAACTGAGAACTAGCTTCCCTGTAACGTGAACACTTGAAGCATGCTCCATTGTAGCAACTAGAGTGTTCTCACCCCAGCATCTCTTCTGTGGTGGCACGCTAGCTGCTGTGCTGTTGCTCATCAGAGCAGCCTATCCTGCCCTCTATCCTCTCTAGTTTCCTGTACCAACCTCTTGTCTCTCAATTCTTTTGGTCAGGTACAGTTTTTTGGTCATTTTTCTTTCCTTCTCTGGTAGTGAACCTGAGAGCAGAACTTCAGTTCTCTGTCTACTTGCTGGTATGCTTCCCGGTGGAAGGAAATGCCGTAACTCTAGCAGAGTTGAAGCATAAACAACCCTCAAATGCAACTTATAACCTCTCTTTCTCAAATGGGGTGGGCAGTGATTCCCTAACTAAGCCAGGCCACCTTCCCTGTTTTTGCCTGGCCAAGCTAACTGCTGCAGCAGATCAACAGGTAGGAGTAATTTAGTCTTTTCCCCTTATTGATCCTCTGAGCAGCCCTGAAAAGAAAACAAGCCTCTTCCAAGCACTGACCCTTGTGTTGACATTTCTCATTGTTTGTGCTTGTATGAATATATGCATGGTATGTATATGGGTGGACTCATTGATTGCCATTGAATGTTAAGATATTTCTTTATCTTCGCAAAGCACAACTGAAGGTTTTCTATATTACTGTTTATAATAGCTTTAGATGTTAGTTGCTTTAGCTGGCAATAATAGTGTGTAGCATTCTTTGCAAATAAATGATGTGTTCTTTCATTGTGGTTCTGCGCTGAGGAGAAGTACAAATTATATTCTACAACTAGCAGTCTTGATGTACTCCTAAACACACTGCAGAAACAGCAATTCTTTTTGAACACAAGTGGAAATATGTGAAATGTCCCTGTTAGGTATGTCACAGAAAGCTACAGCCCACCTAACTGCACTTACCACGTGATTGTGTAGGTGTAGTAGGACCCAACAAAAGCTTCATTTCTTTCCAATGAACAGATTTTGCAAAGTACTAAACATCTTCTGAGACAATTTCATTCACTGACTTGGGTGTTGTGAATCTTTTCCCTATCCTTGAATATTGAAAAAAAGAGTGTGGTTGAAACTGAGGCTGACTTTTTTCTAAAGCATTGAACCACTAGTGCATGCTACAGGAAATCTTGTCACTAAGTAGGTTGTCTCAAGATAAAACCCTGCAGACCATACCCATTTACTCAGCTGTTAATGTACATGAAATGTTCCTTACATGGATATCTGCATACCTAGCTTTTAAAATTGTTGACAAGATCAAAAGTAAATTTTAAATTTAATCTTATATTATAAAAATAGTTCTGTTTATTGAGGAATTTGTGTTTAAGCTTCTATAAATGAAGTGAGCCTTGGATAATCACAGAATAGGTACATCCTTTCAAACTCAGTGTCCAAGTGTGTTCTGCAGCT
>NW_010168954.1:0-5621 GCF_000695765.1 Mesitornis unicolor
GCAGGGACGCGGCCGCGTCAGCTGAAACAGCGCCGATGTGCAATGCAGGGCACGGGGGTCTCCTGCCCCGGGGGTGTGTGCTGGGGCCGCTGGGCACCCCCAGTCCCTGGGTTGTGTTTGCTTCCAGCGAGGTTGAAGAGCTCAGAAAGGCCCCCAGGGTGGGGAAGGCTGCGGGGGTGTTTATTCTTCTCAGTGCTGTCCCCAGCACTTGGACCCTGGGCTTCCTTGCACCCCCAAAACCTGCTCAATCCACCAGCCTTTCCTGCCCCAAGCCAACAGCTCCAGACCCAGATCTGCTGCCATGGCTCTGCCTCCAGCGAGCACAGGGCTGAGTGTGGCACAGCGGAGCTGCGTGCAGACAGGCAACGGCTCCATCTTGGCCTGGTTTTCCAGGGAAGATCCATGCCAGGGTGAGTGGAGTGGCTGTGGGGAAGGCCACTGAGGGGCTCAACCAGCTCTGTGCTGCCTGGCAACACGGGACAAGCTGAACACGCTGCTCCTGCACCCCAGGGCCAGCAGAGCCCTGGGCAGCATGAGTGGGCACGGGAGGCTGCAGAGCACGGCGACAAACTGAGCTGTGGTGCCAGGCTTTGTAGCCGTGGTGCCACAAAGACAACCCAGGACCTGGGGTCCCTGCAAGTGTCCCCCTGCCACTGCAACCTGGGCTCTGCAGCCCAGCTGTGCCTGTTCCCCAGGGACCAACATGACCCCATATTCAGGTCTGGGCTTTGAGAGCCAGAGCACCAGGACCCCAGAGCACCAGGATCCCAGAGCATTGGGACCCCAGGGCATTGGAACATGAGAGCACCAGGACCCCAGAGCACCAGGATCCCAGAGCATTGAGACCCCAGGACATTGGGACACAAGAGCACCAGGATCCCAGAGCATTGGGACCCCAGGGCATTGGAACATGAGAGCACCAGGACCCCAGAGCACCAGGATCCCAGAGCATTGGAACCCCAGGGCATTGGGACACAAGAGCACCAGGACCCCAGAGCACCAGGACCCCAGAGCATTGGGACCGCAGGGCATTGGAACATGAGAGCACCAGGACCCCAGAGCACCAGGATCCCAGAGCATTGGGACCCCAGAGCACCAGGACCCCAGAGCACTGGGACCTCAAGGCACCGGGATCCCAGGGCACCAGGACCCCTGGCCCTGCTGCCAGCTCCTGTCCCAAATAGGCAAGGGGGTGCCATGGCCAAGTGTTTTGTAAAAGGCAAACCCCCGCAGCACCGTGCTGTGCTGTGCCTTGCTGTGCCGGGGCAGGCAGGGAAGGAGCGCTGGCCCGCGGCCAGTGTTTGGCCCTCAGGGAGTTGCTGTGTGTAGGCAGGGATGAGTGTGCCTGGCCGTGGGGCAGGGCAGGGGTAGGGCTGGGGCTGGAGGGGCGTGGGGACGGGCTCTCACCCCTTGCAGGTTTTGCCTCATAAGTGAAATACAAACTGGAACCAGGCAGATGCTGACCGAGGCGTTCGGCCTCACTCGCTCCTTCTCTGCTCAGGTCAGCAGAGTGGGGACAGCCAGGCGCTGTCTTCTGCTGCTACCCCAAAAATCTGCTGTTCCTTTACCTCTGGGTCGGCAAGAGGTGGGTCCAGCCCAGTGTCCTCATACCAGGCAGGGTAGGATGCGTGTTTGCACGGCAGGGCTGGTTCCTCCCTGGTAACCCCCAGCCTGGCTGTGGTACATGGAGCAGCCAAAGCAGCCACGCTCCAAGAAGGGAAGAGGCTGCTCCTCCATGGGCCTTGGAGCCCCCGGACACACAGGGAAAGCTGCACTGCGAGGCTCTTCCCCTCTGCCCTCACCATGCCCTAACATGGAGCTCTGCTCTGGTTCCCATTGTGTGAGGCAGAGTCAGCAGCACAGGGCCATGGGGGGGGCACCTGGGAAGAGGGAGTCACTGCTTTTCCCAGTACAGCCAAGGTATCCCATAGCTGGTCACCCAGCATGGCACGAGAGGGCCAGATTGGGCTGTCCTGTGTCCACAGACGTTGCTGGTGCTAGTGCTGAGCTCCCACACGCCAGGAGCCCAGCTCAGCAGGATCCTACCTGTCCCTGCAAAGGCCCTTCCCAGGGTCTCTTCATGGCCCTGGCTGGAGCAGGGAGCTCCCTCCAGGCTTGGGTGAAGCTGCCGGGTTCAGCTGCGGTGGAGGGGCAGACACGAGCAGGAGGTTGCAGGCAGGGCCACCCCCTTGCCCCTGCCCAGCACCACAGGGGGAGGCAGGGCCAGAGCCGCACAGGGCAGCGGCAGTGGGAGATGTGAGCAGAGGGTGCCTGCTTGGACCCCTGTGTCCCGGGCGGCTCCTCTGCCACACTGCAGCCCAGCAAGGGAGCAAAACCCAGCACCTCTGCCCCTTCCCACGCACCCAGAGTTGCTCTCTGAACCAGCAGCACGGCCCAGGTGTGAATAGTGCAGAAAAGCAGGATGTGCCTAGCAAGAGTGCAATTGCTGGCGTGTGCAAACAGGGCCGATGCGCAGAGCAGGGGCCATCCTTCCCTCTGGCACAGCCCAATGCCAAGGCCCTGAGTCAGCCCAGCGCTGGCTGCGCCTGGTGCCAGCAGCACCACGCTCCCGTCCTCATCGGGAGAGACCGAACACAAAATCCTGCCATGGCTGTGGCCGTCCTGGCTCCTCGAGCTGCCCTCACCGCCTGGTCTGGGTCCCTCCACTGCAGAAACCTCTTTGGACTTGTTCCATCCCTAAGCAGGGGCAGAGCAGCCCTAGGGGGTCCAGAGATGTCTCTTGGGACAGTGTGGCCCGTGCACAGGGGTCATCGTGTCCAGAGCAGCGGCTCTGCCCTCCACCAAACACCCACAGAGCCACTGGGACCCCGGGCAGCCCTGGCAGGGTCTGCACTGCCCTGGCCCCAAGCAGGCATCTGCTTCGGTGCAAACCCCAGCAGCCCCGGGCAGGGCGATGCCAGGCAGAGCTGAGCAGGGTTCCATGTGCCAGGCACTGGGCAGAGCAGGCAGGGCCCTCTCAGGGAGCTCCCACCCTTCCCGGTCCCTGCCATCACTGGGTTTGCCCCAGGCTGATGCTGGGTTCCCAGGTGAGGGCAGGGGTGTCTGGGCCCCAGGATTGCCCCCGTGTTGGGTTTGCCCCAGGCTGATGCTGGGTTCCCAGGTGAGGGCAGGGGTGTCTGGGCCCCAGGATCCCAACACAGTGAGTGTTTGTTTGATGCCTTCCCTGCGCTGTGGACTCTGGGCGATGTGTGCAGGGGCTGAACATCAGGGAGGGATCCCCGCGGGCGCAGGACAGGCCTGGTCCTGGCCTCAGGGGAACAGCACAGGAACCAGCCAGGGGTGCAGTGGGGGTTGCAGGGAACTCAGGGACCCCCCAGCCGCTATGAGGCCGTTCCCAGCCGGGGGAGCTGCGTTGTGCACAGTGCAGGCAGGGAGAGGCTGAGCCAGGTGTGAGCCAGGCCTGTTCCTGCTCAGCAGCCCCAGCGCTGGGCTGGGCTGAGCCCCGGTGCTCAGAACAATCCTGGCACCTCGCGGAGAGGAGAGGACTCACAGCCAGCACTGGGGGAGGCGAAGGCTGAGCAGTGATTGTAACAAACCGACTGGAGCCAAACTGGTGACCAGGGCTCACCGCGTTGGATGGGGATGGGGACGTGCCTGCACATGGCCCTTGCTGCATGTCGGTATTGGGGGGATGTGTTTGAATCTCCCTGTGCGTGGCTGTGTCACAGCATGGCCAGTGCCACCACCCCAGCAGACGGAGGGATGTCACAGAAAGCATTCCATGGGCTAGGGCTCTGACCTTGGATGGGCAGACGGGGGCTCACTTCCTCACTGGGTGAGCACTTCCAGGGGCTGCAGCCTTTGGGATGTGAACTGGCAGAAGAGCTGTGTGAGGGAAGGGAATGTGGTGCTTGAGCACCACAGGGTCAGGGAGTCCCTGCGCTGCCCTGGCCCCTCGACAGCCAGGCTCGCCCCGGCCGTGCCGCAGCTCCTTCCAGGAGCAGGTTAAGCACCAGGGCTAACATGCAGCCCTCGCTCATTGATGGATCAAATCCTGAACATCAAAAATCCAACTCATCCTGAATCCAGGTCTGTGCAGGGAGGATGTGAGAGAAGAGCTGGTTTCTAGGAATGTCCCAGCCCAGAGGGCATTTCTGAGCTGCGGGAGAAGCAGTGAAGCACAGTGCTGGGATGGCTCCTTCCTTTCTGCTTCCTTTCCCAAGTGTGTCAAGGGGGCACCGAGACCCCTCTGGGGCAGATGCACACAACCATGGGATTAGATATTCCGCCTTCTAAATACCAAGGTCCTGGACAGGAAATTAAAATCCTAGGGCCTTGGTGGATGGCAGAGGCTATTGCAGTACCCGATGATGCCCTGTCAGCTATTGAAAAGGGCCAGACCCCAGATAGCAAAATGGAATTGGAGCAGCTGTTAGGCACATTAGGATACTGGAGAAAACACATTCCAGGATTTTTTGTTATTGCTCGTCCTCCATATGATTTGCTCCAGAAAAGACGGAAATGGGATTGGACCCCACAACACACGGAGGCCCTTGGTATTCTAAAGGACGAACTTAAAACATACCAGAAATTAGGCCCACTACACCCACTGAGAGTGGAATGGGGATTGCAGAGCATGCCTCCTGCTGTGGTGTATTTCAAAAAGGGCCACAGGGGCCAGTCAGACCTTTGCTGTTTTCCTCCACCTCCTTCAAGGAAACTGAACAGCGATATTCGGAGTGGGAGAAGGGGCTTCTCTCACTTGTCAGGGCAGTCGAGGCAGCGGAAAGATTGCACACGTCACAGGACATTGCTGTGCAAGGCCCTTTCCCTTTACTAAATGCGATCCTCAAAGGATCACCTCCTCCTGAGGGAGAGGCACAGAAGGCATGGAAGTGGTATGTGTGGAGGGAGTCAGCCAACTGTTATCACTCAAGGAGGGCCCCAGCAAAATGCCAAAATTCCAGCAGCCTGTGAACCCTGACCCAGCTTTGCCAAGCTTGCCTTGTAAACCTTCTCCAATTGAAGAGGCACCTGAGCTAACCCAAGATTCAGACACTCGAGGGGCATGGTTTACTGATGCATCATCCCGTCAAGTGGGACCAAAATGGCAGTATAAGGCAGCAGCGGTGGAAATTGCCACTGGAAAAATGCTGACAGAGGAAGGTGAAGGTAGTGCCCAGGTAGGAGAGTTGCTCGCTCTCTTACTCGCAGTAGAGGGAGGTGCCTCCACAATTTGCACAGATTCCTATGCAGTTTACAAGGATGCCACAGAGTGGGTGTGCCAGCGGCAATCTAACCAATGGGAAGTGGGTCACACTAGAGTCTGAAAGACTGAAGATTGGCAGAGATTATTAGAGATAGGTAGATCACGACCCTTGCAAGTGGGTTAGGTGAAAGGTCACATGAATGATGGAACTCTAGTTGCTAAATGGAATAATCGGGCTGATCAGTCAGCTCAAATCAGAGTGGTTGATGGTGTACAGGATGAGTGGGAACGGTTGGCTGAGTGGCTGCGTATCAAGAGAGGTCACTCTGGAAAAGCAGATCTGTACTAGGAGTGCCAGTCTCGTGGATGGTGGCTGTCCAGGGCAACATGTCAAGCTGTTCTCACGGCCTGTCCACAGTACCGAATGAGGCTTAAAGCTGACCACCCAAAC
>NW_010168955.1:0-229 GCF_000695765.1 Mesitornis unicolor
AAGTCAAGCCCGGATTCTCGCTTCAAAATAAATCGGAGGACACCTCGGTGGCATTAAAGAGGGTGATAAATTCGTGTGGCTCTACCGGGGGTTGTAATGTGTCATCGCAGGCTAAGCCGGCATCATGGGCTTTGCAACCTACAAAAGCAAGAGAGCGGGTTAGCACGGAGGGGATGCCAGGGCAGAATAGAGAAGGCGACGCCGCCGCAGCTCAGGACGGCATTGGGGG
>NW_010168955.1:569-834 GCF_000695765.1 Mesitornis unicolor
CGGCACCGACCCCGGCCGGAGGAGCGCGGGCAGCGCGGCCGGACGCAGGGCAGCCAGGCTTTGCCTGCGGTTTCCGGGCACGGCTACCTGGCAAGGACTTCATCGCCTTTACTCGGGAAGGGAGTCACCGGTGCTGGAGAGACCAGGGTCCGTGGACCTGAATCCGGAGAGGGGTGCGAGGACCCCATGGCTGCACGCAGCGGGTGATGGACGACGCCTGAACGCGACCCGTCACGGCCGGGTGTAGGGGCTGCGCGGGGGGCAG
>NW_010168955.1:955-1853 GCF_000695765.1 Mesitornis unicolor
ATCGGCGCCCCGACCCGGGCTTCTCTCGGCTCTCCGCCGCCCGCACCCCGCAATCACCGCCCGTTTTAGAGGCTCCTCGGAGACGCCGGTGCGGCCCTGTCGTTGTCGCTGTCCGGCAGGGTCACGGTGAACGAGCGCATCGAGGATGGGGAGCACGGCCACCCCAGTCAGCGGCGGCGCGCTGAATCCAGGCCGGGACAGCATCTCTTTGCCCACACAGAGAGCACTGGGAGGGACACGAAGAGATTTAATTTCCACTTTCCTGTGTTCGCATAAATAATTGGGAGGGGGATTTGTTTGTTTGTTAGCTTTTTTGTTGTTTTGGGTGTTGTTTTTTTGGTTTGGGGTTTTTTTTTGGGGGGAGGGGTGGGTGGGTGTTTGTTTTGCTGTGGGTTTTTGAGTTTTTTTTTTTTGTTGGGGGATTTTTTTTCTTTCTCCTAATCGCCTCGACGCGGCGGCAACCTCTCGAAGAAGTCTTTTAAACCCGCTCTCGGAAACGACATAAGAAGCGATCCCGTTCAAGGCTATCCTGCCGAGCGCCAGCGCAAGGGAGTGTCTTAATTGCTGCTAATGACCCACGGAGAGGATGTGAGCGGGTTATCAGCAGCCAGGCAGAAATCAATTAGGGGAGTGGCAACAAGAGGAGAAAGTGAGTGACAGGAAAGTGGGAGACACCGCTACAGCGAAAAGTAAAAATTTCGGCGAAATTTTCTAGAAATTCTCCCTCTGGAAGAGGGTCCCCGTAGAGAATATTTTACACAGCCCGGCGGGAAAAAAAAATTCTGTTTCTCTCCCCGTTTACTATGGATTTCCCTGCACTGCTCAAGAGCCAGCGCTTTCGGGGAGCTCATCGGCACGGCTCAGAAATGACAACTAAAATCACCGTAAAGCGGGACCG
>NW_010168955.1:1981-2356 GCF_000695765.1 Mesitornis unicolor
CCGGCAGCGCTACTCGGCGCCGGAGCCCGACAAGGTCTCCTTGACCCTGGGAGGATTTGTCCTGCCGGGCAGCTGCCCCCCCTCGGTTCCCTCCCCTCCCCAGGAGGCCCTTTCCAGTCTCGGGCGTCTCTCCGGTTTCTCCCCCGGTGCTTTCCCCGCCGCTCGCCAAGGACTCACCGTAACAGGAGACCTGCAGGGCTCCGTTGTGGCCGCTGCTCTCTTGCAGCTTGAGGTTGTTTTCCGGGGGGGTTTTGCAGGGGCCTCGCTGCATGTAGAGATGCGGCGGCTGCTGCTGTTGTGGAGGGTATTTACTAAAGGCGGCCGGAGCCCCGGCGGAGCCCGGAGTCTGCACGCTGCCATCCAGGGACTGACATT
>NW_010168955.1:2399-2676 GCF_000695765.1 Mesitornis unicolor
CTGTCACCAAAGCCTTGTCCTTTGCTGGCCAGGAAAGTAGGGCTGAACTTGTCACTTGCTTGAAATGCCCTAAAAGGCGAGGAGCCTTCTGTGCCCTGGGAGGCTGCGTTGTAGTAGGAATCCATGGCAGCCGGATCACAATAAGAAACACAAGTATCAGCATTCATTCCTAAAATTAAAAGGCCCGAGTGTCCTTAATGCACTTGGAGGGGCACCAGGAACCTCTTTTTCTCTCTCCCTCTCTCATACACACACAGTCACAGCTGGGCCAGGGAGC
>NW_010168955.1:2854-4073 GCF_000695765.1 Mesitornis unicolor
AAAGAAAAAAAAAAAAGAGACCTCTCCCCCAATTAATATGTAGATGATGACAGTGGAGGGGAGGGGGCCCAGGAAGGGGGATGTGTGTGTACGGGGGGTGCGTGTGGAAGCGGAGGGGGCTGGAGGTCATATCTTTTGCCTTAAAAAAAAAACAACCCCAAAAGTTTTTATGATTAAAAACCAGAAAATCAAACAGATGTCATGAGCGCCATGAAGGGATGGACGTGAGGTCCGCGCAGGCGGAAGCACCGGGGATGATTCAATGGTCGTTCCGGCCCTCTCCTCTGCTCACTGCCCCCAGCTGCGGAGACCCCCGCCTCCGGAGGTCATATCTTTTGCCTTAAAAAAAAAACAACCCCAAAAGTTTTTATGATTAAAAACCAGAAAATCAAACAGATGTCATGAGCGCCATGAAGGGATGGACGTGAGGTCCGCGCAGGCGGAAGCACCGGGGATGATTCAATGGTCGTTCCGGCCCTCTCCTCTGCTCACTGCCCCCAGCTGCGGAGACCCCCGCCTCCGCGGTCCCCTCCTCTGTATTAAGAGCAATACGGATTTCCCCCCGCAGCTGTATGCCTTAAAGCCTCTCCCCCCCCCATTAACCCCTTGAGGGCCGGCAGCTTTCCCAGCTCTGCCATCGGCCACTTGCGTCCCCCTGCGCGGCAGTGCTTCGCATATCGCCAGCCGAGCCCTCGACGGCCTCTCGCTGCACATTTATGGTTGCCATTATTTATTTACCTCTAAAAACGTGCTCTCTCCAGGTGTGAAACAACCGGATCAAAAGCAGGAGGGCAGCAGGGAGGGATTTTAACAGGGTCGCCAAACACATAAAATTGGCCCCGGCTTCTGGGACTGCCAGAGGTGATCTTGCAAAGGGACAGAGGCTGGCAGGAGCCCTTTTTGGTTTGAAGGGTCAATTGCAACCCAAAAAAGGCTTAAAAATAAATCAATACTCACCTTCCGTCGTCCTCCTCCCCTCCCCCGGTTAACTCCTGCTACCCCTTTCACTTACTCTTACCCTGCCTTCCTCCCATCCCCACATCTGGTTTCTATTGCTCGCTTACCTTGAAGTTTTCAGTAATAAAGATATTACGCAAACTAAATCCACAGTTCTTCAGTCAAAAAAGGAGAAAGAAATAAAGAAGAAAAAGGAAAGAAAGTAAAGAAAAAAAGAGAAAAATAAAGAAAGAGTGAAGGAAAGAAAAGAAGGCCCTTAACC
>NW_010168955.1:4177-6394 GCF_000695765.1 Mesitornis unicolor
CTCGTTGCAGTGGTGGGTGAGACTCGCAGCTTTCCCCTGTGTGTGTGTTTCTGGGCGCGCAGGGGGATAGGAGGTAGCGGCGGGGGAGGGGTGCAGCCCCCGGGGCGATGGCTCGCGGGGGGGCCGTGGCGGCCGCCGCCCCCAGTTCTTTCCTCCAGGAGCAAAACCAGCACCACCGTTTTCATTAGCTCAGATCTGACAAGAACAGCTCCCCATGCCCCGCCGCCCCCCAGATGCAGAAGGGATTTCTACGAGGTCGTCGTTAAAAACAGCCAGAGATGGATTAATTTACTAGGTTCCAAACCATTTTGCGAGTGTCCCTCAGAGCAGCGCTGCGCTTGCTCGGCTTTCTGGTCCAAGAAAGCTTTCAGCGGATTTGCCTTCCTTATTCTCTTTATTACCTTTCTCAATTCTTTCCTCGTCGTTTCTCTCTATCCTCCCAAACTCCTTCACCCCACCACAGCCCCCCTCCGCCCCCCTTCTCCACGACTTAATAAAAAGCAAAGTAACTCAATGCATGGGAGTCTTTCTAAAAAACACTTCGGGGCGGCCAGGGGAGCCGGGGCGCTACCAGTACCCGCAGGCTCCGAGGGTCTTCGCCGCAGGAACCCCTCAGGCTGCGGATAGCAGCAGTGCCGCGGCTCTTGCAGCCCCGGCTCCACCGCTGCGGGTTCTCAGCTGCGCGGATGGAGGAGAGTCTCCGGGGGCGCGAGCGCGTTAATTGGGGGGTTTCCAGACGGTTACTGTCCAAGCAATTATTGCGGAGAACGAAGAAGCAGCCTGAAAAGAACGATGTGAGGGCAGTCCTCAATACTGCAGCGTTATACTTGGCCTGGGGGATTTCTGTTAAATAACAGCAACAACAAATACTAAAGGGAGAGATTCCGGGATCGGGCAGGAGATTAATTTATTTTTATCTTTTTTATCTTTTTTTTTTTTTCCCCCAGAAGCTCTGTCTTGCAGAGGCTCGCAGAGGCACTCCGGCTTGGCCGAGCCGAAAGAGGACTGCCCGGGGTCTGCATCGGCCAGAGAGCTCCACCAGCCCCTCCTTGCGTTAAACTGTAACGAAAAGTCCATTAATTCCCAATCAGAGCTAAGCCATATTCCCGCGGAAAGGACCGCAATAAAACCCTCTCTCTAATGGCCAATTTGTGTCCCTGGAAGCTAGAGGTTAATTCGGGAATCGTTACTGAGGGAAACGGTGCTCGCAAATACCTGGCGATCTGGTGAGGGGTGTGGGGGCAATAACCGGGAAATCGCTTTTCTCGATGGTTTTCGTTTGGCTGGGTTGGGTTTTGCCTGAAGTCCTCTCTGCAAGTTTGACGGGGGATTCCCCCAGCCCCCGTTAGCTGGAAGTGGAACTTTCTGAACATAAAAACAAACAGGGAGCCTGCAGCCGTTCCCCTAGCCCCCCGCTAAATGAGGCGACGGTGCTGCGTGCCGCGGCGACGCCGGGGCTCTGCGCTCCCGGTCCCGCCGCACCTCCGCTGGGAGGGCTGTCAGCTCCGGGGCGAGAGGAGCGAGGGCTGGCAGAGCAGGGGCAGAAAGGGACACGCACCACTTGAAACCCGATCTCGCCATTTTTCCTCCGAGTCACCCCAAACCTGCGTTGTCTCTGTACCAAATGAGTCAAAAAGGGAAGGGCGAAAGAGCGGCCGGAAGGTCTGCGCTCCGCAGCAGCCGGTTGCAAATTCCGCACGTACATATCGAGAACGTTTTCAGGTACAGTCGCCGTTGGTTTTGGAAGGGGTCACTCCCGAGGGTCCCTTCACACAGGGCTGCGGAGCTGGGGAGCCCAGATGAGAGCCAACTGGTCCCGCGTTTAGGGGAGGCAGCTCCCACCGAGCAAGTCGCTGCTGGGCGAATCGCCCGCGTCTCCAGCTCCGGCCAATCCAGGTGATCCCTCCCGGCGACAACCCCGGGAGAAGGGAGCAGCCCAGGGCAGAGCTGCCAGGCTTGTTTTCGAGGAGTCGTTTCCTTCCCACTGGGGCAGGAGTGGGCATCGCTCCCGGGTGAGGACCCGGTGCGAGGGGCAGGTGTGAGCGGGTGGATCCTACATCTCGATCTCTGCAAGAAAAAAAAAATCTTTATTCCCGTATGATTTAAACGCTCAAGCTAGTGTCACATCCAGGGAAAAGGCAGGGTGCTCGCCAGTCCCTGCACACCGGGCGCGGCGGCTAGGGGCTGCGGGGAGCATGGGGCCGGGGTGGGGGCGGG
>NW_010168955.1:6425-7389 GCF_000695765.1 Mesitornis unicolor
TGCGGGTAGCTGGCAGCCGGGGTTGCGACGGGGACGAGCCCGACTTCTGCAGGGGGGCCGGAGGAAGAGGCGGGAATGTACTTCTCCCCTTTCCCAGCCACAATCAAGAGAAACTTGCCGTGTCCCCCGCAAATGTTCACCGTTCTCCCGGGGCTTCGGCCGCTCGGGGCCGGCCCGGCACTGGTGCCGCTGGGGCGAGGCACGGCGGGGCTCTGGGGTGCCGAGTCCGGCACTCTCCGAGGGTGGGAGACTAAATACCTCAGTTCAGGGAGTGGGCTCATTTTACTGGGGAGAGGTCTGAAGAGAAAATGGCATCTTTCATACCGTTCCCTCCCGGCTCTTTGGCAGCGCCCTGCTCTTGGAAGCTGCCTCCGGTTTGTTTCCCCATTGGGTTGGTTTGTGTGGTCACTTCAGAGCCGCGGGCTCCTTTTGTACTGGACCGAGATCTGAAGGAGATCTATTTATAACACTACTGCTGGAGGGAGACAGGGGAAAAAAATATTAGTGTTGATCTCCCCAGAGGTGGAGGATTTTGTTTGTTTGGGGTTTTTGTTGTCGTTTAGTTTTGTTTTTGTTTTGTTGTTTTTTTGTTTTTCCCAGAAGGACGAAGGTTACATCTTTATTTCGGGAGTGGAGCTTGCCTAGCGACAGTCTCGCTGGTACCTGCCGTCTTGCAGGTCTGGCTCTGCTGCCCGCCGGGCGCCGGGCTCGGGCCTGAGCTGCACCGCGGCGGGGCCTTTGCTCTCCTGCCCTCGGCGCCTTTCCTCGGGGATAACCGTATACAAATTTACATGCGAGGTCGATTGTTATTGAAACATGCTCTTCGTGTCACGAAGGAACTTACAGAGAGATAGAGCTGAGCCACTCCAGTCCTTCCCGGGACAAGCAAAGCAGGAAACTTGGAGTAGGACCAGGCTGGCCCCTGCCCCTCCGGGCTTGTGCGGGCAAAGCCGTTTCCCTTCCC
>NW_010168955.1:7420-7748 GCF_000695765.1 Mesitornis unicolor
TCTTCCAGCCGCTTCAGCAAGGCATCGAAGGCTGCCTTGGGCTTCGCTTCCCGAGAGCTTCCGCACCGCAGCCCCACTGTCTTTGCGCTGCGGCCCCGTAACCATGCTGCCCACTGGTCCCCCCGGCCTGTCCTGCTGCTCTGGAAACGGTTTGCTTCCTGCGATCCGCAGGTGCGCATAGCTATGTGTGTCGGTGTATCTATACGTTTTCACCTAAACCGGGCACCTGCTTGGTCTCTCGGTCGCGGGTGCCGTACAAGCCGGACCCGGGCTGCCCTCCGCGGCCGGTGCCCGGGCTGCACGGAGCAGGCTGCGGACCCAGTGCCCG
>NW_010168956.1:0-3328 GCF_000695765.1 Mesitornis unicolor
GGTGAGGGGGCAGCAGGGGGGTGGTGGGGCCATCCTGCCCCCACCCCAGCCCTCACCAACCCCTGCTTTTGCAGTTCGATGAGGGACGGACAGACTTCCCCGTGGACCTGGAGCGGGGGCTGGATGTGGCTGAGCTCACCCAGCTGCTCCGCGTCCACAGCCTGGAGCTGGTGATGGAGTTCACCAATGAGGTACAGCCCGTCCCCATCCCTGTCTCTGTCCCTATCCCTATCCCTCTCCCTCTCCCCATGAGGGCCATGGCACCCCTGTCCTCACCCTCTTCCTCCTCCTCCTCAGACCTCCGACCAGATCTTCAGTGCTAAGATCCCCCACCACATGCTGCTCTTCCTCAACAAGTCATCATCAGCACAGCTGGGGCTGCAGGATGGCTTCCGGGCAGCTGCCAGCACCTTTCGGGGCAAGGTGAGGCCGTCCCATGGTAGGGACATGGCGGGGGCAGGAGAGGCGGCCACAAGACACTCTAGCTTCAGTGTCACCCATCCTCTGCCTAGGTGCTCTTTGTGGTGGTGGACGTGACTGGGTATGGCGCTCCTGTCCTGCCTTTCTTTGGTCTGACGCCTGCCGACGCCCCCACCCTGCGCCTAATCAAGATGGAGAACAACCGCAAGTACCGGATGGAGCAGGACGCCTTCTCGTACATGGCTATACGCACCTTTGTCCAGGCGGTGCTGGACGGCAAGGTGAAGGTGAGGGACACAGCGCTGTGCCAGCCAGCACTAAGGATGTTTCCTTATGGTGAGCAGTGGGCTGTTAACTCTGAAGCCTAATGATGGCAGCTGTCTGATGAACACAAGCCACCTGCTTGCCAATACCTGTACTGCCTGGCCTGAAGATCTGGGGCAGGGGGCGTTGTTATGGGAAAGGAGGCAGGAAAATGTTGTGTGGAGACACACAGAGCTGGGATGGTGGCAGAGGGGAAGAGGTGGTCCAAAAGGCAGCACAGGCCTGCACTGTGCCCACGGGGCCCTGGCGCTGCTCAGCCCGGGCTGTGGCCATCCCAACTGTCCCCACAGCCCCACCTGATGAGTGCAGAGCCCCCGGAGGACTGGGACACGCGGCCTGTTAAAGTCCTGGTGGGGAAGACCTTTGAGCAGGTGGCATTCGATGAGACCAAGAACGTCTTTGTCAAGTTCTGTAAGTGCCAGGGCTGCCTGCAGCCTTCCCCAAGCTCTGCCATGGGGCTTAACCCCCCACTGTGACAGCCCCCAGCCCCATCACCAACCCCTGGCCCGGGGGATGCCACACCCTGACCCCGGCGGAGCTCTGGTGCCCTGGCTCGTTCCCCAGCCCTGTGCCCGCCCCACAGACGCGCCGTGGTGCTCCCACTGCCAGGAGATGGCTGCCGCCTGGGAGGAGCTGGGTGAGCGCTACAAGGACCACGAGGACATCGTCATTGCTGAGTTGGATGCCACAGCCAACGAGATGGAGAACATCACCATCCATGGCTTCCCCACCCTGCATTACTTCCCTGCGGGGCCGGGCAGGAAGGTAGGTGGGGGCACTCATGGGGCCACCCCGGCTCTGCCAGCACCTGGGGGATGGGATCACCCCTTGTCTCCCTTCCATCCCATGGCTCCAGATGGTTGAATACAAGAGCACCAGAGACGTGGAGACCTTCTCCAAGTTCCTGGAAAATGGGGGGACGCTGCCTGAGGTGAGCGAGGTGTCCCCACCTGAGGGCCAGGGACCCCCACCCACCCCAGGGCAGCCTCCAGCCTCTGCTGGGCAGGTGGACAGATCCTGTGGGATGGGGACAGGCAGGGTGGTGTGCCCGTCCCTGCCTCACTGCTGCCTTCTCCAGGTGCCCAAGCCCCTCAAGAACAGCACGGGCATGGAGGAGCCAAGTCCACTTGGGATGGCCGAGTCCCGGGATGAGCTGTGAGCTCCTTCCTGCTTGGCTGCGCTATAAACAACCTGGAAACCATGTGGGCTCTGGTCTGTGTCTGCGGCTCCACAGCACGTCTAGGGGAGCACCCCCGTGTCTTGGGGACAGAGCAGGGCCAGTGATGGGCTGAGTCACCACTGCCACAGGGCAGAGCCCCAACAACTGCAGGGCAGCTTGGCCTGGGACCCCTATGGAGGGGGTGGTGAGCCAGCACAGCCCTGTGTGTGCCAGTGCTCATCCTGCCAGCTCGGAGGTGCCATGGGGCGGCCAAGGTCTCAGAGAACATGGCCCCGAGGGGAGCCCAGTGCCCTCCACACTGGCCCTTGGGCTGTGCTGCCAGTGATGGGGAAAAGCAGCCAGGGTCTCTGTTGTAGCCCACAGGCAGCCTCCCCACCCCAGGCATGGGCACCACCATCACATACCAGCCCCAGGAGCTGCTGTCACAGCCAGGGAAGGCAAGAAAAGCCCGACGTGGGGCTCCATGTGCGCCCCTTAAGCCTGGCTCGCAGCCTCTGGGATGCCCCAGCCTCCCCTCCAAACCCTGGCAGCATCCCTTCTCCCCTGGGCCTGCTGCTCCCAGACCCTGGGCACTTCCTTCAGGGGCAACACTGTAGTCCCCTGGGGTGGGACCTGCCCTGTCACCCCTCCAGGGAGCCCATGGCAGCCCCAGCCCCACCATGTGCCCAAGCCTTTTGCCCCACCTGCCCCATCCTCCACCCACCCCAGCCGGCTGCCAGGGGCTTGGGCATCTGCTCCCAGGGGAAGGAAGAAAGCAGCAGGCAGTGGGACATGGGGTTTTATTTCATTTTATCCAAGTACCTTTGAAAAGATCATTGTACAAGTCAGCACATGTGAATGCAGAGGAGATGTCGCTGGGGCCACGCGGCCGCTGTACATATTTACAGGGGACCCCCCTGAGAAAAAACAGGGGAGACAAAAATCCCGGGCATGTTAATAACCTCACCAGACACAACACCATCAGAACGTTAAAAAAAAGGAAGGAAAAACGCTTGTAATGCTGTTCCCAGGCTGAAAATGATTGTGGATTTTGCTGGACTTCACGCAGTGTATAGGCTAGTCACAGAATCGTGTTTTAAAGGCACTCAGTGACATGTACAACAGGCTGAGTCACATCCCGGCATGATGCCATGGGGTCCCTGGCAGTTCCAATGCTCTGACGCAGCTGAGAGCAGCACCAGGCAGGGCGAGTGCTGATGTGGAAGCCCCCCAGCTTCGGGGGCCACCCTGGCTTCTGTGAGCGGGCGAGGGCTGGTCCCCAAAGGAGCTGGCGAGGAACAGCAGCCGTGCCGGAGCAGGGCAGGGCAGGGCAGGGCCCGGGCTGAGGGCAGAGCAGGGGGAGCACCAGCGCAGCCCCCAGCTTTCTTGCGGCCGAGTAAGCCCAGGAGGCAGCCCTGGGTGCTG
>NW_010168956.1:3345-18832 GCF_000695765.1 Mesitornis unicolor
CACGAGCTCCACTAACTGGCATCAACCTCCCTTGGCTCCCCAGAGCAGGCTGCAGTGCCCTCACACTGAGCCTCCGAGACACAGAAGACAACAAAAGACACAGGAGTCATAAAAGATGTTTCTTTGCCTCAGACTTAGGGTCTCATCAGTTCCCTCCCCTAATAAGTTTCTCCTTAAAAAAATAAAGAGTTCCCTCACCAAAGCCAGGGCTTGGTACGTCTGCGCTAGGCACGCAGGTGCCAGTCCTCTGCGGTGCTGCAGCGCCTTCCTGGGGGGTGAACCCTTCTCCAGGGCAGGGGGCATGGGGGAAGATGAGCACATGGGCCGGGGGATGCCAGCCCCCAGCCTGCTGCCATGGGTCCTTGCAGCGGGGAAAGCACTCAGCCCGGAGAGCTGGCACCGACCCTTCTATCCCTTGGGGATTTACTCAGTCACAAGAAAGCTCAGGATGGGGAAAAAAAACCATCCTACCATGTCCAGCAGCTGAGACTGCCAGGGAAGGGAGAGACCAACTTGTTCCACACGGCTCAGTAATCTCCAGGGGTGGGCAGGGACCACAGTCCCTTCCAGAGCCGGGGAGAGCGGCTCTGCCCCAACAGCGCTCCAAAGCCATCCACACCGGGGGCTGGGGCAGGGAGCCGTGAAAGTGAGGAGCAGACAGCATCTGGCTGTACCCTTTGGGCGAGTTCTGCAGTACCTGTATGTTTTACATTTACATAAGAGCACTGTGACATTGGAAATATTTTCCTTTTATTACAATATATCAAAAATATGCAGCTTTAGTAAACAAGGTCATATTACACTTTCTAATGCACTGTACAATGCTACATTACACTTATATTCTGTATGGAGAGGGAGCCTGGGCTCCCACTGGCAGGTTCATGGGTGAAACGACGTCCACCGGTGACCCGGAGCTGGCCCAGGTCCGTGCTGGAGCAGGCGGATGCCCTCTGCCCTGGGCTCACCTGGTGCCTGCAGCAGTAGCCAGCGTCTGCCCCAGGCCCTCTCCTCCGGTCCCAGAGTCTTTCACAGTCCCGTCCTCACGCTGCAGCAGCCCTGGAGCTTAGTCAATCTTCTCCACCTTCCCGATGATCTTCTCTTCGAAGATGGGCAGGATGGTGTCATCCTCTCGCACCTCCTCGAAGACCACACCGCAGTCGAACTCGTCACTCACTTTCTTAAAGTAATACCTGAAAAACCAGAAACATGAGGGAAGAGAGGAAAAAAGCTGGTCAGTGGTTAGGAGGGCATCACAGTCCTCAAACCTCAGCACAGCCCTTCTATGCCCCTGAGCTCGTGGTGCATGGGCAGCAGCTCCCTCTGATGTGGAGGCAACTGGGGCCATGTTTTTGCTCCTGTCCTCACCCAACGAGGAAAGAAGTGTTCAGGATCCATGCTGGCACATTCAGGAGCTCCAGCCCTGAATCCAAGCCCGATCAGAGCTCTCCCAAAAGCAGTGGCTGGAGGCACCCATGTTGGTGGAGCATTCCTAGGCAGGATTTCTCATGGTGGCTCCTACTTGGAAAGCTGCATGCCCCATGCCCGGCTGCTTTGGGACTTCAGCAGGACCAAATCTCCCTGTCCTTCCTGGAAGAAAGTTTGGGAGGAGCCAAAATGGCTCTGGAAGTCAGAGGGTTCCCCACAGCATCACTGAGCACTGGCGGATGCTGCTCCTCACCAGCCCAGGACCCTGCAAGGGATTGCTCATCAGCTTCCGTTGAAGGGCATTTCTGGTACAAAACTCAATCTCTCCTGTCTCTGTAACAGCCAAGGTCCCTTGACCATGCTGCCACATCCCCACTGCTCATGTCCTGTGGGAGACCTGGAAGGCTCCACCACACTCCTTCGCCTTGGCTGGGGCAACACTGCTGTGCCCTGGGACTGGCGTCTGCCGGGGGTCACTGGCAGTCTGCTGGCACCGCACCGCATGCGGAGAGCAGCCCCCTTACCTGTAGTTCCCTTTCTTGGTCAGCAGCTCCTTGAACTGTCCCAGTGTCACCACGCGCCCTTTGACGAGGGTGCGGTAAGGGATCGGCTCTCCGCAGAAGTAGTAGGCGACCACAATGTTCTCACATGGCTGGGACGCACCACTGCCTGGTCTCTTCTGGGGCTTCAACCTGCCGTGCAAAAACACAAGTGACCTGCTAAGCATCAGCCCACCATCAGTGCGGGCAGGCCCGACTGTCCGGATCTGCAGAGACAGAGACGTCGAATTAGCACCCAGGGCCCTCAGGAGCATCCTTTGCTCCAAGCACCAGCTCTCCTGGCCTGCAGCTGCGTGCCAAGGCCAGTGAAGGAGCAAGGGCGCTTGGAAAGGCTGGATAGGGCCAGACTGCAGCTACAAGGGGGGTGCAGGTTCTAGCTCAGCCCCTGTGTGCTGAAGAAACCCATCCTTGGGATTTGAGAGGGGATGGCCCTGCAGCACCACCGCCTCAGGGAGCCATTGGTAAGCTCTGGGCAAGGCAGAGCATCACAGGCCCATGGCAGCAGACCCAGGTCACCATAAGCACGTTGCTGGCATGCATCAAGCACATGGGGCTGGATGCACGCTCAGGGACAATAATGCAAACACCGCTCAGACTACTCCGGATTATGGCTGCTGCGGCCAAAGTAGCTCAGCGCGGCTTTCCGCTGACCTACATCCGCAGGGCTGCGCAGACAGCACTGCTCCTGCTCCCCCGGGCACCTCTCCCAGCACAGATGGAGGTTGGAGGGGCTGGAGCTCCCAGTGGGATGTGCCCTGGAGGCTCTGCTGCCCATCCCATCCGGAAATGGTGGCAAGGCGGCCACCACCCCCAAAACCTCAGTGACTTTACACCTCCTGCGTTTTCCTGACTCTCAGGATGTTGGTCTGGTCTCTGCTCCCAGCCCACACACCGGGGTAGTGCTATGTGGTGCCATTGCTAGACCGAAAGCGTCAGCCCAGTCCTAACCCCATTTTCAGAGGCAGACAAAAGTAGCAATACCAAAAATCAGGGCACTTTACCCTTCTGTAGAGCCTTTCATCTGGGGTGCTGTAAATACTGCACAAACACTGGAGCAGCCTACACAAATTGGTAACTTGGCATGTGTGGTCGAAGCCAGAGGCAGCCTCCTCTTTCAAAGTCACATAAAACAAATCTGGCAGCTTCAAAAAAATTATTTAAAAAGCATGCTGGATAAAAAAGATGATTTTGTATTTACACGACTGGAAAGTTGGTATAAAAAACAGAATCTGCCAAGCACATGAAGTAATCGCAGTTTTGGAAATGACTCTGACCCTAACCTTTAAACATTGGCTTGCGGGCAGAGCACCTTTTTAAAGCCATGCCCACGTAAACATCAGCATTGCAAACCAAGACCAGACACAGTCTTTTCACCTCTTTCTACAGTGTGAGAGGTCTAAAGTTCATCTCAACAACCTTCCTGGTGCCTGCTCTGCCTGGGAGACCTTTGGAGAAGATGCAGCCTTCTGAGAGGCGAGGTTCACTCCTGGTGCCAGCAGAGCTCTCCGAGCCTCTCCCATCCCCATATCAAAGCACAGGATGCCCTTTAGCTAGAAAAACATTAAGGAAATGAGTCATCCTCAAAAAAAAAAGGAGGCATTTAAAGGAAAAATGGGTCATAAATTCAGGCAAATTCTGTGAACCCTCTGAGCCAGAAGTTAATTGAAGGGGTTTGGAAAAACTCACAGTCCCTAAGCTCCTCTCAATCCTGCTAGAAACAAGTTGTGACTAAGAGAGAGCTGCTGGCGCCTGGGGACCTGGGGACACAGCAACGTGCCCTGCGCAGGCAGCAAAGCCAGATCCCCTGAGGCGGCCGTTCTCCTTCGCCTGGGGAGATGGAGAGGAACCCATCGAGCTCTGCTGCAGCAGAAGCAAGAAGGAGACTGTGCTGGGGGCTGGGAGCCCTCCTCCCGAGAGGAGGCCTCTTGCTCCTCCTGCCACACAAATAACACCTGAAAGGCCATTTCTGAATGTGCTCAGCCTGGCTCCTGTGCTCACCTCTTTCCAGAGCAGAGATGTGCCTGAAAATGATGCCCAAAAGCAGAAACCCTGCACTGCTCCACTGAGCTAAAGTTAAAAACAACCCCCATGGCTTTAGATGCCCTCACTTTTGCCATAAATTGAAGCCCGGGTGGATGGCTGTGGTGCTCCCAGGGCTGAAGAAGGCTGTGGAGCGGGACTGGCTGGCCAGGAGCAGAACACACACATGCACATCCCACCCTGCAGCCATGCATCTCTCTCTAGCAGGCTGGAGCAGATTTGATGAATACAGAATCACTGAAAATGTAATTTTCCAAGAGCTCCTCTCAGGAGAATAAGACAACACAACTGCCTCTGCTGTCGTCATCGCCAAGAGATCTCCCAAGATCACGGCTTACCCAGAGACGCCACCAGACCGTTCCTGAGCCCTGCCTCATTAAGGCTTCCACCTGCACCCATCCCCTGGGCAGCAGCGTAACCCAGAAGCACAGGCAGGTACCACCACCCTGTCCCTTCTGGGATCACCTCCCTGTGCTGCATTTGTCACAGGCACAAAATGTTCTCCAGTAAGGAAACAGCAGCACTCATCTGACTTAACTGCATCTACATTTCAGTCCTGATTTCTTAGCTGTATAGCCCAGCAGTGCTGTGACAGGGAAGCTCAGGCTGGGTTACAGCACCAACCCAACCTTGCTGCGATGCAGAGGCGAGGCACCCAGTTTGCTTCAGCTCAGCCCTGGGGCTGGAGAGCTTTGGAAAGCCTGAAATGCATCCAGCAGATATTACCTTGGGAGGTGTCTCAGTGGCCAGCTCTGCTCCAGTTCCAGGCTTGGCCCAACCCAATTCATTCTAAACTGAGCTCATGTTAATGTTCCTGCTGCCTGCAAAAACCTTTTCCCTAAAGAGCTCGTGGTTACTTCATCCAGCTGCAAACATAAGTGAACTGTGACACTGAGCTACAGAAAATGGCTCAAAACCCATCTGTACATGCAAGAAACCTGATACAAATGCTGGGCACACTGGACCGACCTGCAGGTCATTCAGTACCAGACACTGAATCCTGCATTACCTGATAACAGCAGCCATCTCATATTTATGATTCCCAGTACAGACACTGCAGGTGCCTCCTTTATTTCTCTCAGGGCAGTGCTGGGGTGGGAGAGGGGCTGCTGGCACTCCCAGCAGAGCAGCAGGCAGGCAGGTACCTGGGGAAGGCCACTGCTGGCCAGGGCTGTGCTGGAGGAGCGGCTGGTGAGGCTGGTAACTGCACGGGCAAGGCCAGCATGGCCACACAGAGCTGGCACGGTGCGCTCTCCTCCCACAGCCAGCTCAGGTTGGTGCCTCAAGAGGGCACCTCCAGGCTCACCTCCACCATAGCCTCCCCAGGGCTGTTGACAAACCTGGAAACAGGATCCAATTTCTCAGCGCTCCCTGGAGCTCCTGACTGAAACAAACAGTGTTTTCACATTCACTCCTCTCTCTGTTTCTCCTTAGCTCCCCAGCCAGCTTTGGGCAGCCCCCTCTCAGAAGAGACTCGGAGTCTACTTTCGGGGAGGCTCCTGTGCTAACCACAGCAGGAGCTGTCTGCAAAGCTGCTAGCTCAGGAGTGTTTCAGCTGGAGCACCCAATCCTGCCAAAACCCAGCAGAGAGATTTCAACACCCAGAAATCCCTGGCTCCCTGCGGGCTGCTGCATCCATTCCTGCCTGCTGCTGGACATGGCTGCATTTGCTTTTCACGTGCAGTTTCCACTCACAAACACAGCTCCATGGTTTTCCATAGACGGGGCAGGCCAGGGGATCCCTGCATTCTCAGGAGAAGAGCCAGACCTCATGGGAGGCAGCCTAAGGAAAGCAGCCCAGCACTGGGACTGCTCAGGCTGTTTTCCCACTGGTCTGCATGGCATTTACCACAATGTCGTGGGGTTTCTACAAAAGCTACGCTTACAATGCATGCCCAATTATTATTAGGCTATTAACTGCATATGCATATAGCCCAGGTTGGTGTTTCCAAAGTGTGTACTTGCATCTAGACATTTCTGGGAAAGGTGCATGAATTTAGTATGACTATAAAGGACTCTGCTAATAAACTCTATCCAATCACACCAACTGAAAGGTAGATCAAATAAACTTGGCTTAACCTGACTTGGGAGAGCCCTCTAATTACCTGCCTTTCAATCAAGGCTCTGACATAAATATGCAGAAGTCTGCTACATGGTCAGTGTATGCGAAGATAATTGGAGCTTGGCAATTACAAGAGCTTCTTTTTTAAATTACATTCCTGTTTCTAAGAGTCAGACTGCTAAGTTTCAAGTTTTCGGAATACAGCTATAAAGCTGTGAAAGGTTTTTAATGGACAAAGTGCTTTTAGCTGTTAACAGTAATTATCTAGTACCTCCAAAATGCTTTTCATCTGAGAGCTCCATGTGCTTTGCAAATAATCTGCCTGGGAAGATAACCCAGAAGCAGACAATTAGCTCTGCAACAGGCAGCTGAGTCACAAGAAGGTGCAGAGACTTGCGCAGGGCCATGCAGCAAGTCAGTGCTGTTGCAGCTCCCATCCAGATGCCACGAACAGCCTTTGCTGGAAGCCTGCAGGAGGTGTAGCTAGAGAGCAAATCCATATTCTTCTTCTGCACTGAATTCTGCTACTACACCAACCTTTTAAATCATTGTGTGAATGTGAAGGAGCGAGAGTCGGTGAGTACTGGGGGCGAGAGCTCTCACACACCTTGCCCCTTCTAGACACACTCCTCCTGCCCAGCTTCTCAAGCTCTCAGCAGCCCCTTCCCATCCTTCCAAGAGCATTTCCAGCCTCTCCATCCACAGACCACAAGGCCAGACCCTCCAGGTGGGTTTTGGCATTTGAGGGACTGATGCAGATTTCTCTGACCACTCTGCATGGGCCTCCATCCAGTTGGTGTTGGATGCCAGGGCAGAGGGCAGTGGACATCTCCCTCAGCTGCCCACCTTCAGAGCAGTATCCCCCTTCCACCCACAATCAGACACTATTGCTGTACCTTTGTTTAACAGGAAGTTTTCCAGCCCTTTTTTCCTCCTCCTCCAACCTCCTGCGAGCTTCTTCCAGCTGGGTGAGAGGGTTGGGGGCTGGATTGGGTGGCATGGTAGGATCTTGGATGAAGGGGTGAGAAGGCTGGACGATGTTCCGGAGCTGGGCACTGACCCACGGATGCACCGCAACAGGCCGCTCAATGGAGAGGGGTCGGACCATATCATGGCACAGCTGCTTCTTAGCACCTGAAGAGCTACACACAAACACAAAGGTTTTACATGGACAGTCGAGCTGCTTTGCACAGGCACACAGTCACTCCTAGAGGGACCTACTGCTGCTGCAGCTGGTCAAGGGCACCACTGGGAAGCTCCTTACAGCATGGCTTCTGATGGAGAGAGAAGCAGCATCCACCTCTAGTGGGGATTTAAGGACAGCAAGTCCTGAGACATCAGGGTGAGCAACCCAGCCCTGACACAATGCCCACAGATCTGTTTAAGGACTCTCATAAAAGTCCAAAATACATAAAAATAAAACCACCAAAAGGCAGCTCCACCATTTGTGACATTCCCCCAGAAGATGTCCTCCCGTGTCGTGCCGACATTCCCAGGCTGGGAGCCTCTCCATGAGTCACTGGTCGGCATCTCCAGGGAAGGGGACGTTGCAAGGATGTGCTCGTCCTTTCCCAGCTCCAGCAGCAGAACCTGCTGCTGCCTGACTTCATGGTGGCCTGGCACTGCCCATGGCTCTGCTGCTCAGCCTCACCTGCCTGCAGTGCAATCCACGCTGGCCTCTGCCACCAAGAGAAGAAACCACCAGCAGTTTCACTCATCAGCAGGGGCAAGACCCCTCTCAATACCCTACAAGCGTTGCTTTTTTGCCAGAGACTAACTAGGCTGCAATTAAAGATCTGTGTCTGAGGAGATCTGCCTGACTCCAGAGAGATTTCCGAGACAGCTGTGTCCTTGGCTCCACTCTAGGATCCCAGAGGATGCTCCCAACAAGCCAGCAGCCCTACACTGCTTACTCAGGATCCATGGCTCCAGTGTCGCAGGTCCTATGTTTTTATTAGCACCTTGCACAAGTATCATGCGTTAATATACAGCAAATGCTTAAGGGAAAAATGCTGCCTACTGTGGGCTGTGTTGTCCACCTTGGAGTCACAGCAGCACTTTGCGAGATTCTCCCTGGGGCTGCAACCTTCCCCCAGGGCCACAAGTCATCCTTTGGAAAAAAAACCCAGCCCTTACAGCCCCCAAGCTATGCTCAGTCTCCAAAGGGTCTAACCCCTTGTGCCTGGTGGATTCTTGTCTTCCCAAGGTCTCCAGAAACAAGGCATGCTGCTGCCCAGTCTTGTACAGGGGATGCAGTACAACAGTATGAAGACCTGTCGCTCTGCCAGCCCTTACCCGTGGTTTGTTTTCTTATGCCTGCTGATCTCCTTCTCTCCTTCTATGATCCACTGAAGGATCTTCTGGTTTCTCTCCACGTCTTCAGGAGATCCTGGCATCTCATAGTTGGCACCATCACTTTTCCCTGAATCGGTCTTCTTAACATTTCTTTTTGAGAGCAGACTTGCTTTCCCACTGCAAGAACAAAGCTTGAGACATTAGTGGTTTGCCTAAGCCAAACCACCGCAGACTGTGGCACAGGACGGACATGTCCATCTCCAGACATATTCATCCCTGCCAGGGTCCGGTGCTGCCTGCAGTGCAGATGTGGCCCTGGCTGCTGCCCACAGCCCCCTGACTCTACCACAGCTCAAACCAAGGCTTGAGGCTAAGAGCAAGACTGGGCAGACCTAGGCACAGCATGCTTCTCCATCCAGCCACCTGCAGGGAAAGGGAGCTTCTCCCCTGGACAAACGAGGCATGGCAACGTGGCAAAAAGCCCAGATCTCCTGCCGCACGTTGTGTTAAACCCTTGTCTCTCTGCTCAGAGCAGGAGGTTCATCCCAGTGCTACAATCTGCCGGCTGTCTCTCCACGGCAGACTACTGTTCAAAACCTGAGCCCTTCCCATCACCCCTGCTTCGCTGACACCCCAGACTGCTGATTTCCATACCCAACACTTGCTTTTCACCCCAGTATGAATCAAGGCTTCACACCATGGTGGAAGAGCCCATCCTGGCAGGGAGGGCCACCTTCTGCAGGCTCTTGTGCTCTGGGCAGCGCGGCCACTGCAGACACCGCAGCCAGACAAGTGCCAGGCACTGGCCAACACTCTGGCTATGCTATGGCTGCAGCAAAGGTTCCTACAGAAACCCTGCTGCCCACATGCCCAGCGGGGCAGCCCCATGCTCATGAGCCCATGCAGAATTCACCCGTGCTGGTCTGTCACTGCCACAGCCTGGAATTTCGTGGGACCCTCACTGTCCTAATCACCCGCCCGCTTTACTCCATAGGACCTCCCTACTTCTGCTTCTGTGTGCTCACTAGCACACACAGGGAAAATAACCTCAACACCACAGAGGAGTAACAGGCCCTCAGACACATTTGCTGATTTCTTTAGGAAAAAAAACTGAAGAGGGGTTGCTGAAGATCTAGAAAGGCAGGGCAAACTGACAATGTCTTCTCTGCTTCTCCCCACACAAGGACTAGTGGGTATCAAATTAAATTCTCCAGAAACAGGTTCAGCGCAAACAAAAAAAAGGCCTTTTTCTGCAGGTTGTAATCATCCCGCAGACACAGCCGTGGGGACAGCAGCCCAGCTGGGTTCAACAGGGAGCCAGACAAGCCAGCGACTGCTGGCTGCCGAGCAAGACCGTTCGGATGCAAACTCTTGTCTTGTGAAGCTTCTGACCCAGGGACTGCCAGGAACTGGGAATTTGTGCCAATTTGAGACATTCAAATGGGCAAGGGAAGATGGACAAAAGCCCATAAAACAGGGATATGTCTTTCCTGGTCAGGGGGTCCTTCTGCCCTGGAGAATGTCCCCTTAGGACAGGACGCCATGGCAGCACCGCAGCGTCCATCGCTTTGTTAGGAGAGAAAGGAGCTTTTCTGGTGAATGGGTTAGGCCTTACAATAAGGAGGGCTTTTTTGTCCTCTCACGAACACCTTAGGAGATTGGTTTTTGTTACCCAGACTCTGAGACACAGACTTAGCAACACCCAATGCACAGGTAAGCAGACCAGCATCTGCCATTTCTAAGCAGCTCTGCTGCTTTAAGGAGCCAAAAAACTACTTTATAACCAAGGCCATTAAAAATCCTGGTATGGGGTGTCTTTCAGCACCAGTCACAGGTGAAAAGGGGTTTGCAAGGCTTATCAGTGAGCAGTAGGAGGCCCTCAAATCATATCCCAGCATGGGCTTTCACAAGAAAATGTGGTTCAGCCACCCTGTTTCACCAGCACGCTACAGCCCCTTTATCAGAGAGATTCATTGAGAAGCCACGGCTCTGGGATTCCCGTTGGGTGTTGCCTTGACTTACCTGTAGCCTAAAGAGTCCATGGGGAGAGGTGCCATGCCCAAGTTTTCAGTGTAGTTTCGTGACTTTGTTGCATAGTTATGTGAATCTACATTCCAAGCAAAGCTGTTCTGCACTCGCTGCGTGGCCTCGGCCTCGATCTGCTCTTTTGGTTTCATCACACTGTGGTGATGGATGTGGTGGTAGATGTGTTTATGGTGGTATAAGTTAGCTGTATCCAGTTTCATTCCTGATTTAGTTGCATGTTTGCTGTGCCCTGGAGGAATTGTTCCAAGTGTCCCTGAAAGCTTTCCTAAGTGGCCGCTTTCTGGGGACCGTGGCTTAGGCGAGTGGCGGCCAGGACCTGGAGACTGGCAGCCTGGTGTTTTCATCACACGCTGTACATGTTCATCGAGGATGCTTTCTGGGTTTTCTTCGTGGGCATCTCTCATCTGCATCCCAGCGCAGCCCATCTCAGAGTAACGAGGAGCAAAGTGATGAAAGGCTTGGGCGGAAGGCATCTTGTGGCTAATGACTGAGGGACCAGAAGAGATATCTGCATCCTCTCCTTCTTCTTCCTGCAAGAAACATGAGGGCAATCAGAGAATGGCAGTGGGGTGGTGGAAGGGGTCCCTGGTCCTAGCTCCTGCTCGCAGCAGGATTGCTGCCAACCCTTGAAGGGGTCAGGCCCAGCTGCAAAACCTTCAAGATGGATATCCACCACCCTCTGGAGACCCGTCCCAAACTGCGCTATCCTCCTGCAGAAATTTTCCTAATGCTCAGACCAAGCCTGTGCAGTTTTTGTCACTGAGCAGAGCTGCTCAGGTCTCTGTACCCTCTTTTTGAGCCACTGTTAGTAAGGGTCTCCACACATTACTCACAGAGACCAAGGCAACCTCTGACAGGCAGCTCACACACCACAACCGGGGCTCACAGATGCAGCTTTCTGATAAGCAGAACAACTCAGTTGTATGTACTAGCAGGCAGAACCTCACTAAAAAGCTCCCTAAAGTCCCTTGAAGGTGGTTCTGTAACAACCAGCAGTGTAAACACAACTTACTGCTCCATACCTGTGACTTCCTACCAGCCTTCAGTAAGGCACTGCTTCAAAGCCCATCAGATAAAGCCCAAAGTTAGCGGATATGGGGCAAAACAGTTCTTGAGTCAGGCGAGACCGGGGGGTTTCACGCGCTAATGACTATTTCGCAAGGCAAAGCCAACAGCGAACTCGCAACAGGAGGGAGCAATTGAAGGTCGACAGCAGCGTGAATGGTTTTGAAAATCAAACATTGATTTCTTCTGGGCATGCCAAGGCTGGAGTGAAACACTTCAGGCAGATAAAGACATGGGTTGGGACTAACTGCTTGTTCCTATAGCTCACAACGGTCTAGGACACCCTGTTAGCAACTCCTAAGTCCTTGCCAGGAAGAATAAAACTCCTCCATGCTGACAGCCACAGTTTTGATGCTGACAGGCTATTTTATGCTCCAACATAAACTCAAATATTTATGAATTTTCTTTATTGGAAGTCAGGATTCCTATTTTTTTGAATTACATAAGCAGGACTCCAGCAAGTCCTTTAATCCCGCTCTCTCTTCCTCCTTTGGCACAGTAAAAGAAATCAGTTGCAGCACAGGGTGTCTCTGCCCTGCCAGATAAATGCATCTGCTGGAAAACACTGCCACCCATCAGCTTTGCCTGTCAGATGCCATCATCCATCACTTGCTAACCAGCTTCAAAGTCTCAGCTGTCAACCACACAGCAAGAAACCAAGTAACAGACTTCTTCCCCATGTCACACCTGGGGGTTCAAACCTGAAGCAGGGACAATGCCAGGCTCTGAACGTGCCAAAGGCGTGGGTGCTGCCAGCCTGGGGTGTGACAGGATGGCCAGGGCTGGAGGGGATGCACCACTGTCTAATAAATTGCTTTGAAGAACTTCAGAGGCACCTTTCATCTCCAGCCACGGGGCTGCAGCTTGCCAGCCGCTGTCCCTGGACACCTAGCTCAGGGACCAGGAAAGATGAAGCATGTGCTGACTAAATCCCTACCACTGGGATAAGCATTTATAACAGTTTATGATAACCCAGTGATGTGCTTAGCACTTGGGAGGCGCTTAGGGCTGGCACCTACTTTCTGGAGAACTCTTAGGTTTAAACAGCACTAATGTGCAGTCTGAGATCTGACCCTGGCGCAGATCCCTGAGGAACGGCAGCGCGTCCGTTCTGCTCAGAGCCCAGGGCTCCAGCTGTGCTGTCACACTGGAACAGGGTGGCATAGGACTGATAACCCAGGGTGGTCCAGCCAAATGGGTGCTTGGGATTTGGGAAATCCTCTGGCTGCCTGGAACTCCATTTTGCCAATACCTGGTTTGCTGCGAGACTGAGATCAGGGTGTGCTAAGGGAAGAGGGATGCATTGATGCTCTCTCGGTTCACCTTGGCTTAGCTCACCTGTGTCACTGAGCAGATCTGGACCCAAAGCAGGTCCTAAGGCAGGAGCCAGTGCTGCTGGGGTGGCTGGTGTGCAGGGTACTCTGGGGCAGCTGGCTGCCCAACCCTAGCACTGCTCTCACCCTTGCAGGGAGTAGTAAAGCCCCAGCAGTGAGAAGACAGCAGCTAATGAAGGAATTGGGGTGCCCATCCCAAGCTGCCTCCTCTCCTTGAGCAGGGCAGAGGCCAAAGGTTTGAGTCAAGGCTGCAGACATCAAATCTGCTAAGTCTTTTCAATGTGCTTAGTCTGTGGTGATAAAAACATACAGCACGAGGTAAGAGCAGCCTAAGCTGGGACTGTAACACAGGACTTCAGATATGGCAGAGTCATCTTGGCACTGCAGGATGCTCCTTGCCTGAGCTACCCGACCCAAACTCATCTGCACCCACCTGCACAAGCCTGCTGCCCCAAACCTGCAGGCCCTCTGCCCACCGAGCACCTTTACCCTGCCTGCAGCCACCATAGACAGAAGAATGGGAAGACAACGAGTCAACTAAGGAGGCACAGGCAAGAGGCAATAACTGCAGCATTTCACACCGAAGAAATCTGCAGGTCTGGGGAGCAGCCTCCTCCACAGACTCAGCTTTCCTGGACACAGGGCTGGCGTGGGCTTTATTGGCGTCTCCCCATGGCGAGCTGCTGCTCGCTGGGCGGGGAAGCCCTGGGTGCCATAACCACTAGATGGTGCTTTGTTGACATAATATTGTCAGAAACCTCTTCATCCGCTCCCAAAGGCGGCAGCAGCTGGAGAGATGCAGGCTTCAACTTTGCTGACTGTCTGCTGAGCTATTTTTGCTTTGCAGCAAGGTCGAGGGTGCCCTTCCCTTTGAATTAGGAGGCTGAAATTTGCACTGATGAACTATGGGCAAGCGCTACCTTGCTGCAAACCTCCTCCTCTGCCTTCTCCCAGTCCCACCCATCTGTCTGCTACTGGTCAGTAGGGCAAAACAGCTCACAAGTGTGTTTTTTATCATCATGCAAATTATTTTCCTCTCTAGTTAAGCAACATTTTATATTCAAATAGGGAGAATCTCAGCACTGGCTTTGCTTCTCCTAGCTGATTTTCAATTCGCTCAGTTCAGACAAAGACAGAGCGAGCTGTATGGCACGATACTGATCTGTACGATGCGATACTGCAGCTTCCAGGAACAGACATGAGGCTGAGGTGGCTCAGAAAGTCATAAGGGAACATGTGTATTCTCTAATCCTCTCTCACATTGCTCAGAATAATTAATGAATTCAGAGGTTTGTTTGGTTTTTTTTTAAATAGATATCTTAGTCTTCTCAGTAAAAGGCATTTGGCTCTGAATCAGATGCCTTTTCTTGATGTTACTGCATGATGTGGCTTTGAAAGGGAACCCGCAGACAGCTCAGTATGGGGGAGAAAAAAAATCTTTTTTCCTAGTTTTTGCAAAATATTTCCAGCTTCTTTGCTAAGCTGATAACTGCCCAGTGTGATTTACACTGGTTTTCCCTGTGCTGCCATTCAGTGAGCCATGCAGAGCCAGTAAGATGTTACCCTGTAGTCCTGGTGTTCAGGTCATAGAAAAAAGCCCTGTGATCTATCAGGATTCAAGCTTTCCTCTTGCTGATATCAGCAGCTCCTGCACCTTAAGTGCTGACCTAAAAAAGCTACAATTGCTTACTCTGAGTTTTTCCTGAATGGCTAATGCCAGATGCCAGCCAGTCAGTGAAATGCATTCTGGAGACAGCAAAGAGGTTTAATATATAGCATTAGTGGGAGTCCTTAAGTGGGCTTAAAAATAGATTAAGTCACACAAAAATGTGTTTACAGAGTCTTAAATTTATTCTCTGGCACATAGATATTTGCTGATTTTATGGTATTGCTACTACTGGCAGCTTCTTCAAGGAGGAGAGGGCTGGGATAATGCAGTCTGGTACAGGTGGGGGCTGCAAAGGAGCCATGAGAGGAGGAGGAGGAATAAGAGGAGGAGTAAGAGGAGGAGGAGAAGGAAGAGTGCTCTAGGACTGTGTTAGCAGAAAATGCTGCTGGTTACTTTGGCTTTGTTTGGAAAGCAATAAGTATCAGAGAGGAAAATGGACCAATTCTAGAAAAATAGGAATCCAATCACAAAACAGCACCGCGCTGGCCTTTTCTGGCTGGATGCAGACATGAAGGGAATTTGCTGGACAGTGCTTGGAGCTGGAGGGAAGCTGACAGATCTCTCTGCCTCCCGCACTTTGCTGCATTTGAAATATGGATGTGATTTAAAGCAAATACTGCAATCTTTTTTTCTGCTTAAAGATTACCATTTAAAAATTATTGATGAATATTTTAAAATGTTCTAATGGGGCTAAAGGGTCTGCCCTGTAGCCTCCAAGGCTCAGCTTCTCTGCAAGCACAGAGCTAAGACAGGCACTGACACCTCTGCTTAAAGCCCTACGGGTTACTATGCACAGAGCCTTCACCTCAGGGCCACAGCAGCTATTAGCTGCAGAGACCCACCATTTCTTCACACAGGACTGTAGTTACACAGACTTTTGTGACGTTCAGTAACACTGTGACATCCTTTAGAAGCTCTCCTGTATCCCCAGCACAAGATGCACAGGTAGCCGTGAGATGCAGTATCTCAGAAGATGTGATACAAATCCTGC
>NW_010168956.1:18863-22097 GCF_000695765.1 Mesitornis unicolor
AGGTAATACCAGACAATCAATACCTCATTCTCTCCCTCTTGGAGCCTGTTGTGGTGTTAAAGGCCTTGCATGCTTCCCTTGGTTCATCTGCCAAGACCTTGAGCTTCGAAGGGCCCCAGTGGTACCAGGGCTCACATGGCCTGGGTTTCCCCAGTCAGTGTGTTTCTCTGCCCAGGAGGATGTTTGGATGCTACACCTGATCAGTTCCAAATTTTCTAGGGATGTGCTAGGCACTGATGGGCAGAACCCTTTTGGGTTTGGTAGGGACGGTCTGATAGCACACACAAACACCTCTAAGCGTACCATCACCTGCTTACCATTCGTGGGGGAAATATGGATCACACAAACCCCACAAGGGGAAGGTGAAGCCCTGTAACACAGTTCCCATCTTTGCACAGAAGGGGCTGCTCACAAAGTCTGCAAAGGACAGCAGAGCAAGGGTGCAAAAAAAGATGATGGAGAGCACCTACAGCCCCTATCTGGTGACAAAAGTGGGCAGTGCTGTGCCATAGCCAGTTTCTTACAGCAGGGAGGGAGTGTGGGAGCTCAGAGCCCTGCATGGACCAGGGACCAGCACCATGGAAGCTCATGGGGCAACGTGCGCCTCCAGGAGTCCCCGTGCCAGAGAGGATGGTGGCTGCTGGAGCAGGGAAGTGGTAACCCAGGTTGCTTCCAAAGCAGCTGAAAGCTCCCTGTGGGATACAAGTTACACAGACAGACTCCCAGGCTGGTGGAGGAGGCAGGGAGGTTACTGACCGCTCGAACGCGTTTAAGGCGCTCCTCTAATTTCTCCTCTGCTTCACGTTCCTTTTGTACTTCCTCCAAACGATTGATCAGTTCTGCAGCAAACTTCTCTGGTTCGACATGGATATCCTTTGGCATTCGGTATGTACGCTGCAGGAAAAACACACCAGGGGTTAACAAAAGATGCATGAAAAATCACACGTTTATTTTGGAGGCTTCAATGACTAGAAATGCCAGTTGCTGTGGCAGGGAGTTGAGGGAGAACAGGCTGGCATATGCAGAGGTACAGCCTCGGACTGATGGGCTGGAAGTTGAGCCACCACCATGATCTCCCCAGCCAGTACCAGCTTCGCACACCACCCACGTATGGGAAAGGTTTTCTGGAGCCATAGCTCAGAAAGCTCTTCCAGCACCAAACTCCTCTTTGGGATGGATGCACCTGCTTACCTCCCCATGTACACATGGTCTAAAGGAATATCCTGGTCTAAAAGGGTACAAAAAGACATACAGACAAACCTCTCAAAAACATGCTTATAGTAGTGATGTTTTCACTCTGATAGGAGGACTTTTACACACACTTATTCAGCTCACGCCACGTAGATCAGCACATACTGGTCAATCTTTGCAAATCTATCCCATAGTCACAGAAAGGAGAGGAAATCCTGTCACCTCCAAGACATCTTCCTCCCCTTCACCTTCTGCTACCACCCAGCCCAGTCACAAACGGCCATGGCTCCCACAGAGCATCCTCACTCACTGGAGGATCCCACAGGATTGCACCTGGGCTCTTCAGAGCTCTACAACGATCCCCTGCTTGCTTTAGCAATAGAGCTGCAGAGATACCACTTCTCTGTTTGCTCTGGGTGAACAAATGAACGTTTACAAGAGTTCAAGGGCATTCTCGGTTCCTTATGCTGAGCATTACCTTGTCCCTAAATTCCTGAGCTCTGGGATAAGAAGTTTGTGTAGTGAAGTATGAAGCTGAACAGCTGCTGTTTTTCCCCTCATTTTTATCCCTTCTACATTATTTTGGTGAAGTAGTAGAAAAAAATTATACAGCAGAGATAAAAATTTAATTTGGAGGAAAAATACATGAAAATTCAGCAGTATAAAACCCTGCATTTCAATACCAACATGAGAGAAATACACACTCTACAGGACCAGAGATAAAATTAAATATGATGACATGAGATAATTCATAGCAAAAGAACAAATGCAGCACCAAAAGCAGACGTCGAGCCTGAAATCTTTAAAGGATTAGAGACCACCTGAATTTCTTCTGGACCAGCCAAAAGATCAATGCAGAAGACTAAAATAATGCTTTGCCTCAAAACTTGATAAAAGCATGCAAATTATACTGGTTTCCTCTCTCTGCCAACTGCTGAGCGGAAGGCAGGGGAATTAAAACGGAGGCAGTAAGTATTATACTGATGGCTCGGAGAAGCTGAAGACACCTTTTATGACACCCAGGTTGGGCTGCAGAGGTCTCAGTTATAGCACCACCTGTTTCATTTGCTGAAAGCAAGACCCAGCCAACCCTGCCAGCAAATCCCAATTTCAGTGCTCACTGCTGTTGCCTTCTGTCCCACGCTGGATGGTGCTGGGCTGTAGCGTACCCAGGGGGTGTCTGCAGACCCTATGTGGCTTTGCAGGCAAAAGGACTCTGCCTGCTCTAGCACTCACCTTCTGTGACAAGCAGAGGGACCAACAGCTCCACCTGAAGCTGTGACATGCAGGACTGACCCACCCACCCCAGCTGGGAACAGCCCCAAATTGTCCCCTTTATCCAGGGATGCAGCTGCTGGAGAGGGCATCACACATGTGAGCTGCCATGTGGCTCCCACCCTGGGGTGACAAAGTCTTTGCTGCCACCAGGACCTCCAGCCCCGCACATCAACGGCCTGTATTGAAAAGAAACACCTCACAACAAGATTTTGAATGACAAAAATAATATTTCGTTTTAAAATACTGGCACTAAAGGCCAAAGTGGCATGCTTCATCCCAGCGCCTGGACCTTGTGTAGTACAGAAATGGGTCCCAAACATACTCCATCATGGGGGAAGACGTGACAGAACTGGTCCCTGCTCTGTTACTCTCTGGGGAGCTTCTAGGATCCAAGTGATGTTTCCCTATTACCCCTGCGTATCCTGGGGGAGCATCTCTGGCAAAGGGAGTCTGCTTTCATCAGAAACCCCAAACACATGACCACCACTGCCATCTCATGCGGCAGCACCTGTGATTCCCAAGGAAGGAAATCTCTCTCCCGCCCGACAAGTCGCAACCCATCGGGTGATGTGTTCACTCTCTGCTGCCACCTCAGACGTGCCAACTCTCCCTGCGGTTGTTTATATGATGGCAGCACCAAGCCCTGCTCTGTTAGAAACTTAATGAACCTAATGAGAGGCAGCTTGGCGCTCAGCATTTAGTCTTGGGTCTCCCCCTTGCAGCTACCACGGCAGATTCCATAGAAAAGCAGAATTGGGAAAGAGG
>NW_010168956.1:22128-29161 GCF_000695765.1 Mesitornis unicolor
CAGCCTTTGATGCAATGTGGAATCCCAAAGCAAGGTCTCTCCTGAGCCCCCAGCAGCAGCAGGTGCAAAGGTTGAAGTTTGCCAATCTACATGTTCGAGTTCTGTTACGATAAGGTGGCTCCCTCCAGGCCCAGCAACGCTTCAGGACCACAGCTCCATGTCTAATGAGGATCTGATGATGTTCAGGGTCACTGCTGTATCCAGGGAACTCGAGGTAAGATGATTTTGGTTTTTTACAACTAATGCTTCAGCATGTTTATCCACAGTCTCTCAAAGTCTGGAGGTGATTTAAGCTCAACTACAGAAATGAAAATAACTGAACCCGAGAATCTTTAGGATGAACTCATTTTCCTCAATCTTTGATAAACTGCTGTGTCTGCAAAACCCACTGCCCCGTCCTTGGGGGTTCCCATTCAGGACAGCAGCTCGCAGAGGTCCTCAGCAGCCTGTTCCAGGGTGCAAGATGCAGGCCCCTTTGTGAAGCCATCTCTGCAAAGGTCTCGCTGACCACCCAAGTTCAGTGCAACCAAAATAAACCTCACTTCACCTCACAGAT
Source organism: Mesitornis unicolor (assembly GCF_000695765.1). Taxonomy (NCBI): domain Eukaryota; kingdom Metazoa; phylum Chordata; class Aves; order Mesitornithiformes; family Mesitornithidae; genus Mesitornis; species Mesitornis unicolor. The sequence continues at coordinate 22,685 of NW_010168956.1, forward strand.
ACTGGTTGTGCACACTCTGTGTTGCCCTGGCAGGCACCTGAAATGTGAGTCACAGAAAGCTGGCAAGCAGGATGATGCTCTGAACGTCACCATGGGTCTGACTTCATTCCTATCTCAAAGGATGAGCTACCCAGACTTCCCCAAAACTAGTACTATTGCAGATTAACGAATGCAAATGCCTCGTGCTGAAACAATACAGGTAACTGCTGAGGGCTTTCCTCTATCTCCCTGGGCAGCAAACATGAACCACATTGATCTGGTTCAAAAGGCTTAAGCCATCAAGTGTCTGAAACTTTTATCAAATGATGGACCTGACTTCAGAAGGGAGACCATGCTCCCTCACAAACCAGCCAGGCTGAGCCTGTGCCTGGAGGAGGATCCTGCAGGGCTTCAGGATTTTAAACTTGCCCTTGGCTTCTAAGCAGGTTCCCAACTCACATGAGCAGAAAGCTCTTTAAGCTGTAATTATCCAGGCAAGACGAGACCAGGGCTCCTCCTGTACGCTCCTCACTTGTACAGCATTGCAGTGTGGTCACTCAAAATCTTCTGTTTGACTCAGCAACACTATGGAAACCACCCCTGCACAGAGGACATCCTTTTGGGAAAGCTCAGCAATCAGCCTCACCCACTCTGCTGCTGCCTCTACTTTTTTCCTTCTCAAGTGGGAATAGTGTAAAGAGCTGTAACTTCCTTGATTGTGGGGCAGGACAGGAGAGCTCCCTTCCGATGATTAAGCTACAGCAAGAACATAATAAAATGAGCTCTTTATGCAAGTAAACAAAAACCAAAGGAATCCCAAGTCTTAATCCTTGAGGTTGGATTTTTCTGAATTTTTTTTTTAAAAGGAGCATCTCCCATTCTCTCCTAGGAACAGATGAATTCCATAGCCAGGGTAAATACAGTGCCCAGCACAGGTATGGCCCTGCATTCTCTGGGCTTTCACCCTTCCTTTGGGGACTTGCTTGCTCTTTCTTTCCGTGGTGCTCCAAGACTGCTCAAATCCAAGCGGGAGATGGAAAACCACATGAAAAGCAACACTCGCCCCTGTGTAATGGGTTCCTGCAAGAGGAACAAACCAAAGGTCTCACTGCTTGCTAGAGACCCTCACGCATTGCACGCCTGGGCAGAGTGCCATTTCACAAAACACAACTTTTCCAAAGTTACTGAGCATTGGTGAGTTTGTAAGTGAGCAATATGCAGAACACAGCCATCCACGCACCAACATCTCCTGCTGCATAGCAGGGCATCCTACATAGCCAGCACACGCCTTCGTTACTTGGAGGCAGCATGGCCGTTGAAAATAGCGGGCATATAACATATAACCACCACAGTTTATAGCTTCTGGACCTAACTAAAAGTGCTGCTATTAAAAGCAATGTAAGTTCTTTCAGAGTTTTGCCTAATAGCCCCACAACTCATTTGTAAGGGAACGGTGAGGTCTCTAAAGGACTTCTGAAATGACTTTTTGGAAGTAGGAGGTTCCGTACTATCACCAGGAAAACATGCCACGCATTCTGCAAGCGCTATCAGTATGGACTCTGGCTACACGGTTTAGATATGAGTCCATAAAGACCTTCCCTCAAAGGTTGCAATTGAGTCATCGCTACCCGCTTCAAAGCACGCTAACCACCAGGTCCGGGCGGCTGATGGAGACGGCTTTAGCTGTGGGCTGCGAGATAGCCTAACCACCGGCTTTGGAAAGCAACACTTGAAGAAACATTTGCATGGCTCCTTGCTAATTGGGGAAGTTTAATTCAATAAGCGTGCAGTTAGAGGTGATTTTAAAAGACTAACTTTATAAAATTTCACACTGGTGTTGTCAAAACATATTGTCTAATTACCTTCTCCTTTCTTGGCTGATTGATAAGCGAGCGCAGAGCAGTGCCTCTCTGAAGTTGATGCCAATTCTGTGTCAGTAATTGGCTGGCAGGAGGTGCCAGAGTGTCTGCACTAAACTTTTATTCCCTGGAGAAAGACTAGAACTAACTCGACTTCTCAGTCCTCTGCTCCCATATAAATATGCGTCAAGATGCCTTTTTTCCCTGGGACTTAAAATTATAGTGCAGAATCTAATGGGAACAGGGGATGTTTCACAGAAAAATCCTTGTGAAGCGTCTGTGCATAGTTTAGGAGGAATATGTAATTCTAAAAGACTCTGTAGATAAGCAGCAGAATATAAAAATTTATAAGCAGCAGGTGGCCAATTTAAACCTTGTTTTCCCCTCCTCTTTTTTAACTGGTTTCCAAAAAGGTTGCTAAAATTTAATGCTAAGTAAAACTAATTAGCCTGCAAGGAACTGCTGCTGGAATGACGCTTATTCAGTTCAACAAAAGAAATGTTTGGCAGATGGAAGTTCGTTAAAAGCAGAGCTCACTATACATATTTAATGCTCCATACCCTGAGTTTATAACCTGCAGTTCATCGAGGCATTGCCAGTGCACACAATCAACAGAAAGCCATGATTATTTTTATCCAAAAGGTAAAGCCACTGACAAGCTTTGAAGTTGGAGAATATGCACTTGGTAGTTCTCACTGTTGGGGAACAGTAGCAGCAGCAGCAGCAGCAGCAGCAGCAACAACAACAACAACAACAACAACTAAAGGCCAAGCTTTCAAACTTCAACTCTAACAAAGCCAAGCTTACAGTAAAAACGGCTTCTAGTGAAATAAAAAGCCAGGCAGCCAGCCCTTTCATAGCGACCACACTGTGAAAGCAACAGTGTGAAAAGAGAGGTGACTGAGCAAGGATGGCTAGTGAGCGTCTGCAGCCAGGGCTTTTATTGTCAACCCAGTGATCAAAGCACAGGAGACCCTCTTAAATCTAAGGAAAATAATCTAATTTAAGAGGAAAAACAAAGAGTGGTGGTTTGGTTGGGGGTTTTTTTGGGTTTTTTTTGTTTTTTTTTTAAATCAGATTAAAACAAGGGTGTATTTCTGCTGGTATTGTGCTGCTTTGAGCAGGCAGGATGAGAACAGCTGCTTCAAGTTTGAAGACACTTCTGGAAAAAGCAGATGGAGGCTTTTTTTTCCTTCCTATTTGATTTGTGCTGGAGTCCAGCTGTCCAAAGGGGAAAGAAGCACCTTTATTCCCTGCTAGGTATTAAATGTCACCTGTAAGTTCTCACAGACAGAAAATAATAATAAGCAGAGCTGCAGATGGTGCTGCAGAGCCCTAGCAGTTACGCTCATCTTCCAAAGCTGTTTGCTTACCTGGAGCAACCGGCCAGACAGAATCAGACAAATGAAATACTTATGCCTGCACTTTCTTTGCTCTCCTGCCTTGTGCCCCCAGGCGGGCTTTGCTGAGTCCTTGAGAAGAGGTTGCAGATCCCTTCGGCTGCCCAGTGCAGAAATACCACTCGGGACAGTTGCCTTTCTCCCCAGCTGAACTTGGCTGAGGGCTACATCAGCCTTCACATCCAGTGGCCTCCTACACCTTCCACAAACACTTCCAGCTCTCCCGAGGGCACGTAACTGGCTAATAGGTAGATGCCAGTCAGCACTTCCATTCTCATACAGGAAAAACAACCAGCTACTGACTGAACAGTTAAGAAAAATTATGCATTTTTGGGATTAATTTGGCAGAAGGCTACCAAGCCCTTTCTTAGCACAGTCTGTTTCCTTCTTAAAACATCCCCAAGTGAATACAGTGCTAATGACGTTAAATTTGAGCAAGGAGAGCAGCCCTATGTTAGAGATCTCACATATTTTGCGCATTTACCTCCGGGGAAGGAGACAGTGCTACTTACAGGAATGTGAGGTAGTGGCACACGTCCATTTGCTTTGGCACTTTCTTGCATCTCTCGGCGATGCTGCTTTCGGAGTCTGTATGGTGGGATCCCATCTCTGCCGGAATAAAACAACAACATACCCTGCTTTAGTGCCTTTCTCTGACACATGATGCTTACTTAAGCCTCGCTGCCACAGAGAGACAGGCAGGAAAACCCTTTACATTTGAGAAAGGCTTTGCATGTCCAGGGCAAGCACAGCAGAGCAAGAGGAATCCGTATGGGAAATGATGCTCACCCAGGACCCTGCACCAGCAACACTCTGGCATTGGATGCCCAGGGGGACTTACATAGCATCTGCCAGGAGCACAGCAAGGCAAGGCTCCCGTGACTACTGCCCTAGGCACAGGGCAGGGAGAAGGACTTGGACCGCATCCTGGTACCTTTTATAGTTGGTTGCTTTCTATAAAAGAGCCTGTAATGTACACAGTAAACCACAGGGCAGGCGAGGAGGGGGAGGAGGAGAAGGAGTGGGAGTTCAGTGGACATCTACACCGAGGGAAACTTGGTTGAGGAACAAGGTATGTATTTGCAAGAGAGCGTGACAACTTCTCAAATGGCTTATCAAAGCCAAGGGGTAGGCTCCGCTGCTCTTAAGATGATCTCTAGCTCAGACTGAAATTACGGGCTTCATGCTGGAGTTACTGTGAAGGAACCACATGGCCCTTGCACCAGAGGAGGCTGGAGGAGGTTGGGGAGGGATGCCATGGGCAGTGACACCCAAGCGAACCAGCTCTGCTCGGGTCTGTGCCCTTACTGAAAAAGCTGGTGCCGGAGGTCTGCAGAGGAAGGAGACAGCGGTGGCAATGATCCTTGGTCCTGACAGACCTGGAGCTGGGTCCGTGGCTCTGCAGAGCCGTACACAGACTTTCTGCAAAGTCAGGGGCCTGGGTGTACGTGGGTCCCAGCGATGAGGGGTCAGGGTCACCAGGCTTCACTAAGCAGCCCTAATGGAAAAGCATCGCTCGCTGAGCGTGACTTCAGGCGAAGAAAAGAAACGCATTTTCGTTCTCACCATTGCGACCACCCTGACTACGCCCAGGGATGAGGAGACCATGAGTGAGATGGAGCCCAGTTATAAGGACATGCGCCCATTTCCTGGTGGCACTAGGTGATTTTGGGAAAAATCAATGAATGCAAAACCAATGCCTGCCTGTAGCTTGGCAATTTGGAGTTTTCCTCTTTTATTTTACACACTTCCCTGATAGAATAAAAGTAACCACTTGGGAACACCGTGCAACGCCACAGAAGCGGGTGGAAATGAACAGAGGGGCTTGGTTTGCTGCAAGTACCAAATAACTTCCACGCACGCACGCAGTAACCTTCCAGCCCCGCACTGCTCCGAGCAGTGCAAACCAGCCAGTCCCAACACATCCCAACGCGACAAGATGTTTGCACAAGCCAAATGCACTTAGCACCTACCCCTCTCTGCAGTTGCTGAGCACAGCTGCTTCTCGAGAATGTAAGCCAAACAGTTTAACCAGCAGATTTTTAAAGTCAAGATGCCATTTGGCAAGGGAAACACAATTTACTGTGGTGTTTTGCCTGCAAACCTCCTGAGTTACAAGCACCAGCCTGGGGTGAGGATGGTCACCATCCACTCTCCTTCCCCTTGCTGCCCTGCTGGTGCTCTGGAAGCGCGGGCACAGGCAGAATCGCCACCAAATTACATCAGGAGAACGCAATTCATGCAGTAACCCATGCATTCAAAATTAAATGCCATTAAAATAAAATAAAACCTGTGATTAATGACAAGTGCTTTTTAGTAGGAAGACAAATGAGAGCACAGAAAATTAGCCAGGCTAATTACAGCTCTGGCTAGCGGCTGCAGGTAATGCGGGAGGAGGAAGAGCGCGTCTGGGAGCATCGCCTCTGCTGCGCCTGGCAGTGACACCTTACAGGAGCGGAGCAATTTCCCAAGCGTTGCTATACCAACAGGCGATTATGATAGCTTTCATTAGCCGCCTTCATTTGCTTTAATGACAAACCTCCATTTGAAAAATAACTTAAGAGCCACAACGGTTAAAGAGTTTCATCGCATCACGATGCAGCTTTTTCCAGACAGGCTGGCAACAGAACAACTGGCAATTTTTACACGGGAAAAATATTAAAAACCTGGGTGATTATTTTAGCCATCGCTGGTCGGCATCAATAGACAACATTTCAGCTTAACCACCGCACAAAACCCGGGCGCCAGAACACAACTCGCACGCTAAAGCCACACAGCCATTCGCGGGAAAAGCGGCATTATATTAGAAGGTGCAATTTTTCTCTCTTTCTCCTTTTTTCTTCTTTTTTTATTTTTTTTTTTAATTCTCCCCAGCAGCAGTCCCAGAGGAAAGAGCGACTTTTGTTCCCAGCACAGTAGCGAAAGGCTGATAATGGCCTCTAATCTATCCGGCTTCAAACACATGTTCAGCCCTGCTGTGCTGCCTTTGATGTCATTTTAACTAGATTCCCCAATGCCACCTCTGAACTTGGAACATTCCTTCGTTCAATGTACTGTGCCAACTCAACCAGAGGAAGCAAATTCAAAGATAAGCACTTTAATTTTATCCCAACAAAACCTTATTCAATAGATGGGGGGAAAGCAAGAAAAACCAATACCATACTTTTGTTTTCCTTTTGTCAGGTAGCTTGCTTTGAGATATTTTCAATAGATAGAGAAAAAAAAAATATATATATAAA
>NW_010168957.1:0-2855 GCF_000695765.1 Mesitornis unicolor
TCTGACAATAGCCCTATAATCTTCCCAAGTTCCTTCAGCTTCTGTTTGTGAATTCAGTGAATTAACTTCTATGTTGAATGGAGATATACATACTTGATCCTGCATAGCCAGCTATTGTGCCCACGATCATCATACTCATATTCTAACTCTTCTCCTAGAATAGAAAAGAAAGTAAGTTGATATAGTTACCAAAACACAAACAAGCAGGAATAATCTTTACAGCAGAGAGGAATGTCATGGTTAAACAAAAGAGATAAAACGCCTGAGGACTGAATTTGCCTTTTTTTCAGCCATGGGATCTTCAGTTGATATTATGCTCATTTAGTTGTTTTTCACAACCAAAAATCTGGAAGTGGCCTGTTCAGAAATATATAGTTCAAAGAAAAAACAATCTTGCCTCTATATGTATTATTATAAATTACATTGAAGCAGCGACAGTTCGCAATTCACAGATATTGTTTCACTTTAGCAAATAAGTGAGTCATGCCAGTAACCATCAAAGGTTTTAATTAATTAATTAATTAATGCATTTTGTCTTTTTATACTTTTCAATTCTATCTCTCAATTGTAGCAATCTCCAAAGAGAATAGTCTGGAATTTGATGGGTTTGGATTTTTCGGCATAGCTTCAGAACATGAGTGTGGTTTGAGTATCAATCCAGAGCAATACAAGGTGCTTTCTGCAACTCCCCATGTACAAGTGTCAGATCTACAATGATGAACTAAGTTTTAATAAAACACCCTCCAAACTTGACCAAAAAACCCCTTACCCACAATGTAAAAGAAAAGTTTAGCTCCTACACCTTAAGTCCCATGAACACAATTGTCACACATTGCTAAATAGAAAAAAATTAATTAAATTTAAAAAAGCAGCACCTTCTCTGTCAAAAAAGCCCTGTAAGGCCTTCCTAGGATCTTTCATATAGAAGGCATCTTGTACATCCTGAAAATCAATAGCAATAGGGTTTTCTTCCACCTCATCCTCCTCAGCATCCTCCCCTAGAATATACACAAAATGCAAAAAATACAGTGAAACGTTAGAAAGGAAACACCAGTATATTTCAACTTCTGTCAGTTTGAAAGTAATATCAGCTACATCACCCTAAAATTATTGCTGTTAACTTGAAAATTATTTCTGCATCCAATAAAAAACCCCAACCCACCCCGCTTCTTTTTTGCTATTCATTATTCCATTATGAGATACAGTTTTGCAGATGAACATCACTGCATCACAGGAACAAAACACATAGCATTAACCGAAACTTCCAGTTTCATGGCCTTTTATAGGTGCAGGCAAGTTACCTTCTCCCTGATTTTAAGATTAGCTTTAGCATACTTCTTGCCAGATATAAACGTGCCTTGTCACAGCGCTCTTCATTTTAAAATGGATTAATTTGTACTCAACAGCTTCCACTGGACTGGAACACTTGGCATCCAGCTGGAATGTCAACCCTAGAATTCCTTGAAAACTGGCTAAAGACCTTCCAAAGTCTATCAGCCAATTTATGCATCATCACTTACCCATTCCCCAGGAGCAGCTCGTATCACTGTTCTGACTCCTCTCACTTTTCTCCTCTTTTTCATCTTCCTCATCAGAGTCCTCTCCCAACATTGTCCTTTCTAATTTTGCTTGCTGCTGCTTACGCAATGCCTTCAGTTGTGTCACAGTTAGTTCTGACTCTGACTCCTGGTCCTCTTCGGGTCCCTACATGACAAAGAGTAACTTTACAGAAGTGTTTTTTAAAAGAAAAAAACACAGAAGTATTTTCAACTCACAGAGTTGGGCAGGGAATAATCAACAAATCACAGAATCATTTGGTTGGAAAGGACCTTTAAGATCACCGAGTACAACGATAACCCGTCCACTACTACTACCTGTCCACATTTCTAAACACTTCATCTACTTATCTTTTAAAAACATCCAGGGATGGTGACTCTACCACTTCCCTAGGCAGCCCATTCCAGTGCCTGATAACCCTTTCAGTGAAGAAATTTTTCCAAATACCTAATCTAGACCTCCTCTGGCACAACTTGAGGCCATTTCCTCTAGTCCTATCCCTTGCTTTTATTATATTTATAATTATTATTTAGTTCCTTATAGTGCTTTTCAAAAAGTAGAATTATTAGACTATTTGCTACAGTTTGCATCTCCAAATATATTGGTTTTAATATCCTCTCTAAAGGGAGTGGGGGGAAGAAATGAGCATTACTGTGTACTTGCAGGGAGATCAATCTCAAATATAACCATATTTTACAGGCAGAACACAAACACTTTTTTTTTTTTACCAGTGCCACATAGGAGAATTTGAGGAACAGGCAACTAAACCCTCTGAAGCACATGCAGGGCACTCCAAGGCCTTTTTAAGTTCCTACTGATAAAAGCTCCCCTTGATCATAAGGAAATATTAGTGCTGTACCTTCCTGATGCATCCTGTTGTCAGAAAAACTTTCCTGATACATCCCACCGATGGGGAGAAATGCCTTTTGCTGCACGCTGGCAGAGGTTGAGCCCTTGGCAGAGCTGACCTGTGCCTAGTGCACCAGGGCGAGGGACACCCCACAGCCCCACTGCATCCTTCACCCCCAAATCTCACCACAGAGCAGGTAGCAGATACCTACATCTGACTGCTTTTCCCCAGTGAAACAACTACAGAGATGTTAGGCTGCCTTCAAAGCACTCAAACCGCCTCACAACCCAAAAGCTCCCTTGCCACTCCTCGGCCCCGGACGCCAAAGAGATGTAGAGTGAACCTGGTAAATTCCCGAGCTTGATCCGGGGGAAGCCTTTCCCACACGGCTCACCCGGGGCAGGCTCCAAGCCCAGGCCCCGACCCACCTGCAGGAGGAAAAGGCGGG
>NW_010168958.1:0-242 GCF_000695765.1 Mesitornis unicolor
CGCTGGGAGCAGCGCGGCTGCGTGCGGTTGTGTGCAGTTGTGTGCGGAGCTGCGGGCACAGGCGCTGGGGGTTGTGAGCAGGGGAGCGGGCAGCGTGTGGGGGCTGAGGACTTGGATGCGATGGGGGACGGGCACTGTCAGCGTCCTGACGGACATTGCACTGCGTGGTCCTGGTGCGTGGGGAGCAGCCCGTGCTCAGGAGCCGGTGCTGGAGCAGAGGGCGGGCAGGGCGGCTGTGGCGG
>NW_010168958.1:268-10839 GCF_000695765.1 Mesitornis unicolor
AGTGTGGAGCCAGCGGCTCCTGCGGGTTCTGCTCCTGCTCCAGAGCCACACTGCGAGTGCAGGACGGACAGAAAGTCACAGGATCGCTGTCAGAACCCAAAACAAAGAATTCAGCTCATAACAAATGCGTCACACAGACAAATAGAAGAAGAGTTACGGCTTTCCATCGCCCCTTCCTGGAGCCGAGGGAGAGCGTGCCGCGATAGCACGTGCCCGAGGAGCCGGCAGTGGCCGAAGCAGAGCGTTTCACTGCCCCGGAGAGGCCTTTCCAGAGTTATTAGTCATAAGTTTCTATTTAATGTACTGATTAGGGCCAAGACTTGTAGTCAGCCACTGCTTGTGCATGTGAATTGACTTAAGCATTATTATGTACGACCATCATCAGCTCTGCTACCCAGGAAGATTGATACACGGAATGAATCTTCCCAAGCTGTTTCTGAAAAGATTCACGACACTGCAGTGGAAGTGCCTTCCAATGGGAACCTCTGTGTACTGATGTCAGCATATATTTTATTCCCCATGACTACAAGGACTGGTTAGGTTATGAGCTTCCCACTGAAATGGACTGCATGCAATTGCCAGGTAATTGGGTCTTCTCCTTGTAGGCTGAGTCACCCCTGACTCCCCCAGCAGCGGCAGTCGTGGCGCCGTGGGTCGTTCATCCTTCATCCGGCCCTGCACGAGCGGAGGGGAGGCCCCAAGAACGACTGCCCACCTCTGTCCTGGCACCATCTGCTGCTCACACTGGTGCTGCTCAGGGCACAGGACATGTGGACACCTTCAGATCGTGTGCTGGTTGTATCCTGTTGGTGCAGGCTCAGGAGGCCTTGGGAAGGGCACATCTCTCTGCCCCGTGCTCACCTCCATGGTTGATTTGATCCTGCCAAGGGGCCATGGCTGATCTGGAAATGTCCCTGACTCCAGCACAGGATGCCCGTCGTCCTCCTCTGGCCTGGTCCTTCAGACACTGCAGGGCAGCTCCTCTGCTCCGCTGGGCCGGGTTCTGCAAACACGTGGTGCTCTGTGCCGGCGTTTTACTGTGGGACTGAGCAGCGCTGCTGCTTGGAGCCATCCCACGCCTTGCACCTTGCTCCTTGCTCCTCACTCCTTGTTCCTTGCTTCTCACTCCTTGCTCCGTGCTCCTTGCTCCATGCTCCTTGCTCCTCACAGGCTGGCGCAGCCTCTGCACCCTGCATGAAGGTGGGGGCAGCAGGGTTGGGCAGAGGTTGCTGCTGGGGTAAGGCCGTGCGTGGGGAGCGGAGCCCTCTGAGCGCCGCATCCTGTGCTGCTCTTTGGCGGTGTCAGCACCGTCTCTGTCGTGGGTTCACACTTGCTGGTTAAAATGTCTTCTGAGGTCTCCTCTGGGAGCAAACCTTCTGGTGCACGGCAAAAGGGTCCCTCATCCCAGCCCCCTCCGCCCCACTGCCCCCGTCTCAGAGTCCCCTCCCTCCTCCCCCAGGGGTGGGTGCAGACGCAGTTTTAGGCAGGATCAGGGCACCCGGGTACTTGTCCTCCTGGCTCGAGTGCACCCAAGAGCAGCGCTGCTGTCACTGCGGGACAAATGAATACTCATTATTCTTCAGAGTAGGTCCGTGGCTTGCAAGTACAAGCATGGGTAAATGTTTCATGAACATTTTAGGGTTTTAGTTCATTTTTTTCCTCCCAGACACATAAAATCTTCTAATAAATGCAAATTTAAAACCCAGTTATTAATTGCTGTTAAAATGCCAACGCAAACCCCATCAGAATTCCAATTGCCAGCGACCATGGGCAGTGTTTGCTGTATCAGTCAGAATAAATACCTTTCAGGTAAACAGAAACAGCCTGCTGAATGCCTGATTTTTATCCTTTCGAGTCTTTCTTCTATTACAGCAACTTGAGAGTCCATCTTTAGTAGATTATAGTGAAAATTTAAATGTTCTGTATCTCGGGCAGCCTGCTAGGTCTGCCTGTTGACTCACTGTAAATACCTGCCCGGCCCATGGGGAGGCACTGACCTTGTGTACGGGCACGAGCTTCCCCGCTGGGCCAGGGTGGGCGATGGGGAGAGGAGAGGGGAGATCCCGGGAATGAAACCAGGGCACGGCACCGCTGCTGCTGCGGTTGTGTCGCGCTGCCCTGGCAGGACACGTGCAGGTTTGTACCACCCGCAGCCCCGTCCAGTCTTGCAAACCCCCAACAGCGTTTTCTGGGCATCACCTCTGCTCATCCGCACAGCCCCTGCCCCAGCCTTGGCCGTCAGCCCCGGACCCACAGCCCTGCCATGGGTTTGTGTGATGAGGGGCAGCCCGGGCTGGTTTCAGTGGCCATTGAAGGGGATTCAGTGATCCAGGCTGGTGCAGACCACCCGAAAATACCTACCCTGCGTCCTTGCCTGGGTACCCCTCTCCTGGAGCACCGATCCAAGAGGCAGTGTGTGGGGAGGGTCACCCCAAACCAGTGCAGCGGGTGAGTGCCTGCAGCGGCGACCTCATCCAGGCGCTTCTGCGGTTTCCCCATGGAAGCGGCGGCCGGGGCACTGTGGGGTGTTACCACCACTGAGAGACGTGGAGCAGGGCACACAGGAACCAGCAGTGAATTCTGCATGGACCTCACAGGCTCTGCATTGAGTGCAGAACTGTTGCAGGCAAGCCCAGGAAACGGTTCAACGCGTACCAGTACTCAAAACGCCAAACATCATGAAAGAATTCTCAGGAAATGTGATGAGGAACACTGTTCGGAGCATCACACCTCCGTGTGAACGGCTCCTCCTCTTGCCTTGCACACTGTGGCTCCTCCAGAGGCGCTGCAGAGCGACGGGGAGAGATGGGCGTCAAGACTGGTGCAAGGGAAATGTGTCCTGGGTGACTTGGCCAGGGACGAGTGTAAAAGGGGACAGGAGAGAAGAGGCCAGCATCCCTGTTCAGAGGATGTGATGTCCTGGCATCGCATCACCACACCACAGAGACTGCATGTAGCAGGTTTTTCCTAAATACTCTGTCTGGAGAGAAAAGGCAGGGGTTAATCTCTAAGCACGGAGATCTGCTCTAGGAACATAAAGCTTTTGCAAAGTGCTGTCCAAGCGCTGTCTCATCCGTCCTGACGTGGAGCCAGTTTATCTGATGCTCTTCATTATTCTCCTCCGCTGTCAAACTGAAAACGCAGCCAGGGGAACATGCACCAACACCGTCTCTGTGTGGAGTCCATGATTGCCCCAGAAAACCAAACTGTGGTATCCTGTTCAAGATCAGACCTGTAGGAAGTTGTTGCCATTTACTCTGTCACAGCAGGATGCCTCATCTTCAGCGTTATCAATCATTTTTCTGACAGCACCAGCAAAATACTGCACTCATTTTTCACCATCCTGCGTGATGAGCACAGGAAGTCCCTTCCTGGAAGGCTGCCGGGGTCCTGATCCCAGTCTGCTTCCAGTGGGTGCACTGAGCACATCTGGATTAACATGGGGAGCCTCACTGCTTCCTTCCACCTGAGGATGCTGTTCGTAGCAGACGGTGTCACCGCGATGCTGCGTTGGTTTGCACTTGCAGAGGTGCGTGTGTGCTCCTGACAGCGAATGAGAGATGTGGAGTGGCCTCTGTTGTGGTACACGGAGCCTGTTCAGGACGGTACTGCAGAAGATTCGGAGTTCTTTGGTACCACATGTGGTTTTTTTGAGAGGAGCAATGTTTTTTCTGACGTTATTTGAGCGTCTCGTGGTGTCCCTGCGCTGACGGGCTGTGATCGCGTCCCCTCTTAAATTTCCTTTGCTGTGCTGAGTCTGCGGCGTAGCTCCCGTCGTCCTGCAGAGGGTTTGTGGGTGTGCAGTGGTTCAGTGAGCCCCGTTCAGCGTTCAGCAGCGGGAGGAGGCTCTGCCGCTGCTCCTGCGGCCGTGCCCAAACCTGCAGGGGTGCAGGGGAGCCGCTCAGGACCATCCCTGCTAGGGCCCCCCTGTGCTGCCGGTGAGCAGCGCGCCGGAATACAACACATGGAAATAATTAAGTAGATTAGTTAGCTAATGTTTGCACAGGGCCTGAAAAATATAAAGCACTATATAATTGCTAAGCACAGTAGATTAATTAGTTCATGTTTACACAGCGCTTTGTAAATATACACATGTAAATATACAGCGTGGCAGTGCTAAGTGTTATTATTAATTAAGTTTTCACTGTTTGTAAGATCCATTACAGGCAACAACAGCGCCAAGCGTCCATTTCCAGATCTGCCGAATGCGTCGCGAGCCCGCAGCAGCGGTGACGCGTGGGTCCCCAGGGCAGGGGATGGGGCGTGGGGTGACCGTGGTCTGTGCGGGGTCTGCGCTCGGGCGTCGCTCAGATGCAGTCGTTCCTGTGCGCGTCTGGAACCCTTTAATGCATGGATTTAATACACAGATTTCCTGCAGACCAGGATGAATAGCTTGAAAAGGCTGAAGCACGTCCTGGGGACTCTGCTGACCTCTTTATTTACATACAGTTTACTGCAATAAGAAATCCATACCACCCCCTGTGACTGAGAAATACTGCCAAGAACTAAAAGGTGCCTTTCATCTTTCTAATTTTCTTTGCTCTGCCTTCTCTGTAGAGCTCAAAACCAATCCAGCTGCTTCTGTGTTGTGCTTAGAGTAACTTCTCTGGGTTCTTATTTTTTTTAAACAGCAAAGGAGGCAAATTGCTAACCATCCATTTATTAAAAAGCTGGTGTTTTACTGTTCTCCTTTCTTCTACATATGCCTGGTATTTCCTGCAAGATCCAAGGGTTTTTCAAAGCCTGGCAGGTTGTGAGCTTGTCACACAACCACTTCCACAAGGACGTCGCAATCTCGGTGTGCTGCTGCTCTGCAAAGAGCAGGGAGATAGGAAATGAGCTGTGTTCATTAGCAGATAGAATCTTCTCTGGTCTGCACGTTTATTTGGGTAAATGATGAGAGCAGGATTCCCCGTGCTCGTTCCACAAGTTAACTCAGTGTGAACTCTGTCTCCCAGCCCTGTCTGTAGCACTCGAGGTGGTCAGCAGAAGGTGCTCCTCTTCCGGGCTCACGAACCTGGGGAGGCCGTGCCTTGGGGGTTGTCGCTGTGGAGACCCCTTGGAGCCCTTGGCCACGCACAGGAGCAGCGTTAGAGGGGTACAGCAGAGCTGCACCGCGTCAACGCTGACGTACAGGGGCACAAAGACAAGAAGCCCTAAACCACCAGGAAATCTGGGCCTCCCAAGGTTCACTGCCCGCCCTGCTCCATTCCCAGTTTACTCTGATACCTCCTTTCCTTGCTGTGCTCTGTGCAGGTCCTGCAGCACAGGGCCTGCAGAGACCCCGGGGTGCCCTGCCCAGCACTGGGGTGGGACTTTGGTCCCTGTCCTCTGGGAACCGTGCACTGCCACCGCTCTGGCTGGCTCCGTCCCACCGCTGCGTCGGTCTGTGCATGGAGACAGGCCAGCAGCCGTGCTCGGCCTTGCGTCACGGAACTTTGGGTGGCAAACGGCACAGGGGACAGCGCTACTTTGCTGAGCGCTTGAGGAACATTGAACACAGGGCAATGCTGAGCAAATCTGTGCTGCAGGGACATGGTCCGAGGAGGAGTGGCCCCTGCAGGCTGTGCCAGTTCTGGTGCTGGTTTTGGTGCCAGTGCTGGTTCTGGTGCCAGTTCTGGTGCCAGTTCTGGTGTCAGTGCTGGTGCTGGTGCACGCAGCTGCGTGGGACGGGGCGCAGGGCTGCGCTGTGTCCCCAGGAGGGCCGGGCCGGCGGGGTTTGGCAGCTCAGGAGCTCAGCAGCCAGGCAGGCTGTGGATAGCGACTGCCTCGACACATCCATCACCGGTTCTTCATCTGTCACAGAGCAGCGCCTCTGCCATCTGCTGTCACTTAGCACTTGGAGATGGGCTTCCCAGAGCCTTCTCCCCACTGCTGTTCATCGCTCTTTCTGAGTTTCGGTCTTTGCAGGCAGTAGAAATGTGTGAAGAGCAGGAGGCTTGGGGAAGGGAGCGGGAAGCGAAGGCAGCCTCTCCTGAATGGCAGCCAGCGCCTCACAGCTGGCACCCGGTGCTCCCGTCTGCAGCCCACGCAGCTCCGAACCGACAGGGAGCAGGGCAGGGACCCGAGGGGAGCTCATCCAGAGAAGTCAGGGCTGTCTTCAGCTGCAGTTCTGGGTGCTGGGAGCACTGCGGTGTGTTCAACGTGTGGGCAGACGTCCTTGCCACAGCATGGCCTGTGCTGGGTTATTGGCTCTGTGCTCGCAGGACCACGATGTTTTCTGTCCATCGGCACCTTTGAGAAAACAGGCTTTGTGAAACAGCGGGCGAAAGCACAGGATTTGCCTGTTAGCTCTGCCCTTGGTTTATTCCAACAATTCCTGCCTCGGTTCAGAGGGAAGGCTGGGCGGGAGGTGGAGCAGGGAGCAGGCAGGGAGCAGCAGCCCGGCTGCGGTGGGGATGCTCTGCAGTGCCCGGCTGCCAGGCGAGGGGGAGCGGCTCTGATGAACTCTGTGAGGGTACCACTCAGCATCACGGAAATGTCAGGGCCGCTCTGCGCAGCCCCTGCCGCGGGCGCTGCACTGGGCTGTCATCCGGCAGCGAGCGCAGCCAGAAGAGCCACGCGCAGAGCCCTGGAAAGATTTCTTTTCCCACATTTAATTGCCCTTTTTGCTTCGTAAACATAAAGGTTGAAGCTTAAGCTTTGACAGCTCCAGTAGCCTTTTTCTTATCTCCTTAAAAAAACCCGACATTCAGCTTGTTAGATTTCCCTTTTACTTCAGTCAGAAATCTCACAAAATCTGCACAACTTTTTTTAAAGATCATTGAAGCATTTCAGTGCTCACTTTGGGAAAACCCTTCAGCTCGCAAAAAGACAAAAGCCAGAGCCTGAAGAGCCAAGACCTTTCCCCATAGCGGTGTGGGATAAAAACGCTTGACCAAAAAAGGCAGAGCGGGCAATCAGCATCCTGCCTTTCACCGGGAGCAGGTTAAACACGCTTATCTGCTCCTGCTGCTGTTCCAGAAAGAAACGCAGAGACCAAAGTCAGGAGCAAAAGGAAGAAAAGCCAGTGCTGAAAAGCAGAACTGGATGTGTCGGAGCAGCCTGGAAGCTCCCTGAGCTCAGCCCCGCTCTGGACCAGGTCCTGCAGTGCAGGAACCACAGACACCACACTCCTGGGCAGCACTGGGCCAGAGCTCTGCACGTCCCCTGCCCGCTCAGCATCCCGGGCTGTGTCAACACAAGAGAAGGGGTTTGGAGCCACGGCTCTGACGAAAGGGCCATGGTGTCTGGGGAGGGGCTGCCCGTTCTCCTTCTGATGTGAGAAGGGGGCTGCCACCTCCACTGTGCAGTGTCCCCTCGGCCTGGCTCCTCTCCCACCGCCTGCAGGAGCTGGGGAGGGGCTGGCCCTGAGCCCCCTCCATGGCTGTGTTGGGCAGGTGCTGTGCTGGCCTCTTCCACGGACCCAGCCTGGGCTGCGCTTGGGCGCCGTGGCTTTCTGAGCAGTTTGGTGCAGCACTGGCAGGGCAACGGCATCGTCCTGGTGCACCCGAGCACAGCAGGGGCTGTGGAGCTGCAGGGCTGGGGCAGACGGAGCGGGGTTTGTCCTGCCCGTCCCCCCGTGCTCTGTCCCATCTGCGGTGGGTCCCTGAGGGATGCGCTGTGATCCTGGAGCTGGCCCTTCATCTCCATCTCCATCACATGCATCGTGCTTTCTGTTAATGAGGACAGGCTGTGTCATAACCATCCTAAAACAGTCAGCAGTGCAGGACGCTCACGCGTTGCTGGTAGGATGCTGTAGGTGTCATCCAGCACTAGTTGTTTTATGGCATCCGCGTTGCTGCACTTTGCCGTGTGCTGAAGACAGCTGAAACAAGGCCATTTCAGAAACAATTCAGGGTTTTTACATACAGAACAGAAATGTGGAGAAATCCTTGAAACGCGTTTTGAGCAAACCTTTGATTCAAATTGCAAGCTTGAAATGATAAATGGGAGAGAGAAGCTTCAGGAGAATCGGTGTCTATCACAGATCCTTCATCTCCCCCTTGTCATCAGTAAGGAAGCAGCAATGATTGGCAAACTCTAATTACCATTTACTCTGCGGAGCGGAGCGCAGGCAGGGCTGTGCTTTGTGCTGCCTGAGGAGTAGCTGTCACAGCTGGTACAGGGAATATGTCTCTGTTCAGTTCTTCACCTTCTTTATCTTCCAGTTTGCCCAAAATTAAACACTGCTGTTATTCAGGTGGGGCTTTCAACAAGGTGTTGAAGCAGGAGGCTCTGCAGGCAGCCGATTTATCATTCTCTCCACAGCGTCCCTGCCATGGGTACAGCCACGAGCCCCTGGGTTTTGGCATAGTCAGGAGTTTCCTCCTCCTCCCTCTCTGTCGTGCTGGGGTCCGGAGGTGCTCCCTGGCCCCCTGCTCAGCCAGTGCTGGCGGGCGATGTGAATTTACCCAGAGGTGTATGGTGTGAGTAGAGCACCCTTCTGCAGATGCTCCCTGGTTTTCACTGGACCACGCTGCTCCCCTCTTCAGTTCGCCTTGTTCTGGCTGCCTGCTCTTGTGTCTCTGCCTCAGCCCATCAGATACTTCCTTTCCCTCCTGCAAGATGCTCAGCTGATGAGCACCTCGGCTCTTGTTTTGTTAGCTGCCAGCCAGCGGATGGGGATCAGGCTGCAGTTCTGGTGGCTGTTTCCTGTCTTTCAGGCCCGAGCAGATGCCGTGCTGCTCCCAGCGCCAGCCCCGGCTTTCACAGAGCTCCATGGCTTGGCCAAGTGGCAGTTGTGTTGTCTGCACATGGGAAGCTGCTTCTCAAAGGGATCCTTGCAAAGGGAGAGGAGCAGCCATGTCCTCTGGGGCCCTGCAAGAGTTCGTGTCCACTTTAGAGCAGTTGTGCTGTTGGATGCAATCCTCCGAATGACAGTTTTGATCCCCAGCTTGTAAGTCTGTTGCTGATGTGCTGTCAGGATCACATTTAGGCTCTGTAATTCAGTGTTGTGTCTGATAAGAGGTGCTGCTTTCGGGTTTTATGTTACAGGATCAGCACACTGTGTGTCTGCAGAACTGGTGGCCACAGGACCTTTGCAGGAACCAGGAAGGAGATCTTCTCTGTCATGAGTTGTTCTGTGTTTGCCAGCAGATGCTGGGCTGTGCTGGTGTCTGCGTGGGTTTACCAAGGACCAGAGCTGTTCGGGGGTTGTGAGCACAAGGGCAAAGCAATGGGAAGCCTGCAGGGGCCTGGTGAGGGGTTTGCTCCCTGTATTTCCAGATCTGCTCTGTGCTGGGGCAGTTTTCAGTTCTCCCGTTCAGGTTTCATGTCCACCTGTGTTGGACCCGCAGCTCTAAGCGGATCTCAGCTCCTCTGTTATGTCCCATGCCTGCGTACTGTGGGTGAAGCAGCCTCGCTCGTCTGGGAAGCCCCCGAGCAGGCACTCGCTCTGCCAGAAACGGTCCCTGCGCCAGGACGTGGCGCTGCCTTGGCTCAGGGTTTGTCCAAGGGCAAACAGCGCCTTTGGGTTTGCAAGGGCCAGGCTGCCATCGGGGTTTGCTTCCTCTTTGTACCTGCCTCCAGGTTGAGTGGTTTCTCCCAAGCAGGAAAAATAACAATAAAGATAATTCTTTTAAAACTGATTATCTGAGAGTACAGATTGTCAAGCTTTATGCTGTTGGATAAATCAAACTAACTGCTGAGAGTTAATTTGTCTGACCATAAAGTGGATTCAATAAGTGTAAAACAAAACTAATTGGTTCTCTTCCATACAAATTTAATCATACTATAAAACGTGATCAATGCAAATAAAAAGCATTGAGTAGGTTAAGTGTCAAGGATCTATAAAGGAGAAGATGGCTTATGTGCAGGAGTTGGAAATGATGGGTTTCCATGTCTGTACGGATCACCCCACGACGCGGTCCAGTCCCCGTGGCCGTGTCCCTCGGGCCGTGTGTGCTGTGTGGCCGCAGTGCTGTGTCCCTTGGGCCGTGTGTGCTGTGTGTGCTGTGTGTGCTGTGTGTGCTGTGTGTGCTGTGTGGCCGCAGTGCTGTGTGTGCTGTGTGTGCTGTGTGTGCTGTGTGGCCGCAGTGCTGTGTCCCTTGGGCCGTGTGTGCTGTGTGTGCTGTGTGTGCTGTGTGTGCTGTGTGTGCTGTGTGGCCGCAGTGCTGTGTCCCTCGGGCTGTGTGGTGTCAGTGCTCCATGGCTGAAGGTGTTGGAGCGATGTGTGACTGTGGTGCTGTGCTCACACACAGAGCAGATGGAGTGTGCCCTGCAGGCTCCCCGACAGCACAGAGGCAGACGGCACCTCCAGGACCTGCCCCAGAGCTGGTGCCAGCACGGGGGTGCATGCAGATCACCAGGACTCCTGCTGCTTGGGCCCTGCTGCACCCCTGCACCCTTCCCGTCCCACCGGGGAGCGGTGGCACCGCTGGAACCCCACATCCTTGCCCACCTGAGCCCCCTGCTCTGTGCTCCCCATGCCGGGTCCAGCACAGATCTCTCTGGAGGAGCTGACCCCATGTCCCTGCTGGGGCCGGGCCCTGCCCAGCTCCGGGTTCTCTCCACACCGAGCCCTCGGCTGCTGGTGAGTGCCCTGTGTCGATGCATCCAGTGACGGGAGAGGCGGGTGCCCGGGGGGCAGT
>NW_010168958.1:10866-13277 GCF_000695765.1 Mesitornis unicolor
TCAGGGCAAATTAGATGCAATCAGCCAAACTGAAACCTTTTAAATTAATCTGTTGAAAGACCTGCTGCGGGAGGCTGACATGGGCTGTAGTTATGGTGATGGCTGGGGTTGCTGCTCTGCGCAGAGCTGCTGGATCCCTCAAATATGCAGGCTGCCAAGAGCTGACATCTCTTCTAAAGAGCATCTCCTCGGTGTGCACATCCAGCTTGGACAGGACATGGGGGAAGGCGCCTACAGCTCAGCAGAGGAGAGATGGGGCAGGAGGGGAAGGGAAGGAGACGCCTGGGGGTTACGGGATGGAGCAGGGTCCCTCTGCGCAGGGCACAGGAGGAGCAGCACAGCCGGGAGCCTCTTGCTACAGCAGCAACCACGCAATCCCACTTCTGCCTCCCTTCTCCCTCCTCCCAAAACTCTGAGGTTAAGTTCCAGTAACTCATAAAACATCATGTTCATATCATAATTTCAGCCTGCAGAAAGCCCTTTCCATGCAGGGGCCAGGCTGCATACGAATTGCTGCTCTAAATCTCCAGCTACAATAAGGAAACTTCAGTTACTGACAGTTTACTTGATAAATACCTAATATAGCTTAAATAATTATTTAATGCAGACAAATGGAAAAAGAGAGCATCCATACGCTGCGTTGTAATAAATTACAGCTTGCAAGTTGCTGGGCAGTAGCAGCAGCTCTCACCAAGGGCCCCACCATGGCCCGGGGAGGGCTCAGGCCGAGGGTTTCCTGTGGGTGGGCAATGGGAGGCAGAGTGAGGAGGGACCAGGACCCTCTCCAGCCCAATTAACACAGTCCCCACAGTCCCCACATCGGGAAGTGGATGGGTGCTGTGTCCTGGCGGGTGCAGGGGGAGGGACACAGCCCCAGGCCAGGCTGGTGGGGAGCAGGCAGGGGCCAGAAGAGGGTCCCCAGCAGCGACCCCATCTCTGGGTCCCCAGCAGCGTCCCCGTCTCTGGGTCCCCAGCAGTGTCCCCATCTCTGCATCCCCAGGGCAGTGCCAAGGAGGCGATGTC
This sequence comes from Mesitornis unicolor, assembly GCF_000695765.1. Classification (NCBI taxonomy): domain Eukaryota; kingdom Metazoa; phylum Chordata; class Aves; order Mesitornithiformes; family Mesitornithidae; genus Mesitornis; species Mesitornis unicolor. The sequence goes on from NW_010168958.1 coordinate 11,890, forward strand.
TCCCTGGGAGCTGAGTGAGCTCCGGTGCTGGGGCGCTGCTGTGCCAGCCCCGTGCTCTCCCTTGTCGCGCTGCTCATGCACCGTGCCCCCCAGGATGATTTTGTGGTTCTCACGAGTGCAGCTCTGGGTCTTTACGTCCTTTGAGCCCCATGGTCAGTGATGGCTTTTGGGTGTGTGCTCTGTTTTCTATGCTCCGTGGTGTTTCGGGAGCCGTGCGGGTCTCCTCCGCTCTCTGGCAGATGACAGGGGCTGCACTTGACCGAGCCCCCCGTGTCCTGCTGTGTTGGCCCAGAGGACACACAGCGGCACAGATGGAGATAAGTGGCCATAAAAAGTAAAATGTGGCGTGCCTGCCCTTTAAAACATACTGGGTGGTTGATAAATAATGCCCTGTGTTTTTAGGATGTGTGTGGAGTTGTTCAGCCTGTGGCCCTTAAGGAACCTGACCTTGAAGACGGGATACAGCTGTGAGCAGCCATTGACTGCTCTGGAAAGGACAGGCAGGGCAAGCGCTCTCACTTACGGTTTCGGCAGCAGGTGAGGCTGGGCAGGGTGTGGGGAGCAGCTCAAGCTCCAGCGCTGCTCTCGCTGTCAGGTAACTCAGTGAGCAGCCAGAGAAATGGGGGTAAAACGCCCATTTCCAGGGGTCCATGACCGTGCTCCTGTGTGTGTGGGTCCCGGTCAGCTCAGTCTTGTGCAGGATGGATGCGTCCTCCCAGCCCCTGTTTTTTCGGTGATGTGAAAATGGTGGGCGTTGTTTTTGGGTGCTGCGCGGGCAGACAGCGGTGCAGGGAGCCCAGGGACGTGAGACGTGGCCTTCTCGGGTCAGATTTGTTCTTAGGGAAAACGCAGCTGATTCCTGTGTGATGGTGGGAGCAGCACCCGGCGAATCGGTCCCGCATGCTGCGGGGACCCAGCATCACCGTGTGCTCCGGGCGCTGGCAGGGAGAACCGAAACAAACTCCACTTTATGCCTCACCGAGGAGGCGTAAATCAAACACGTGTGGTGGAGCCTTTTAAATGTTTTGACATTTCCCAATCCATCAAGGACTTTAATTGTATTTTGAGTGAGTTGTTCTATATGTAAATACCAGTTAACGTTGAAATTGTTTATAGCCAAATTGTCTGTTTATGCAAATTGTGTTCCAGGATCACAGAGCTTCCATTGCAGAATGAAAATGTCTCATATTTAATGTTAGAAAAGTTTCCTGTGGCTGCTGCGGCTCTTCCACATGGTGGGGCATGGGGCGAGGGCAGCCTCCTCGGGGGGCAGGGAAGGAGCTGGGTCTGGGGGTGATGCTGTCGGGGAACAGCCAGGTTTGGGGGTGATGCTGTCAGGGAACAGCCAGGTTTGGGGGTGACACTGGCGGGGACAGCCAGGGTTGGGG
>NW_010168958.1:13377-13767 GCF_000695765.1 Mesitornis unicolor
TTTTGGGGTGTTCACTGGTGGGACCAGCCAGGTTGGGGGGTGTCACTGTCAGGGAACAGCCAGGTTTTGGGGTGCTGTGCCTCATTTCTGCCGTGCCAGGGGCTCGCTGTGCCCGGCGCTGTCAGACCCCTGCACTGCCCAGGACTTTGCAAGCTCCCCTGCTCTGCCTGCCCAGGCCGTCAGGGCCCCTCGCTGCCCGCACGGTGGTGCTGGTGTGAGGACCCCCCTGGACGGGCCTGGGCACTGTTTTGTGGGATTCGTGTCTGGCTCGGGCGTTAATTCGGGATTCTGGCGCAGAGAGCAGCAGGCATTAAAAACGGCTCCTGCTGGGTGAAAAATGAAGAGAAATCAACATGCTGCTCCTGCTTGTGCTGTGCCTAAGCAGTAATC
>NW_010168959.1:0-16668 GCF_000695765.1 Mesitornis unicolor
CCGAGGCCGCCGCAGCTTCCCCCGGGGCTGGCCCGGCCCCGGCTCCAGAACCCAGCCCGAGCACCCAGGGCTTGTCTCCCTCCTGCGGCTCTTCATTTGCCTGCCTGAAAAACGGGGATGCAGGAGGAGAGAGGGGCTGCCCCAAAAGCCGGAGCCTGTTTGCGGAGAAGGTGCGAGCCCTGCGGGTCTGTGCGTTCGTCGTGGCGAGCGACTGGCGCCCAGGTGTGCGGGGTGATGAAAGAGGTGAGGAAGGAAAGTTAAATATGAAATGCTCTTGGAAAAGGGAAGCTGGAAAAGCTGCTGGGGCTGGGTGAGAGGGTGAAGGAGGCCCTGCAGCTGCTGCACATCTTCTGGAGGTGCCACGGGCCATGAAGAGTCTGGGCAGCCCTGCAGCCTTGGAGAAGGGCCAGCTCTGCTGCTAACTGAGAGTGGACATTAAACAAATCTTAATGCTGTTGTTTCACCAGGGTGGAGTTCAGGAGAGATGTTTTAATTTGAAGCTAGCAGCGAAGAAGTTATAGACAGTACAAGCTCCAGTTCAGCCTGGGATGGTGACAGTGACCCCCAGCCAGTGTGCTGTGGGGCTTCCCAGGCGGGAGCTGGAAGGATCACCAAGACCCTGCTCTAGCATGGTCTTTGACCTGGACCATGTACCTGGGCCTGATAGCCACCAGGCTCTGATTTCTCTCTTTAGAGATGGCAGTGACACTGCTTTCCCCCAACTCATGTTTCTGGATCCACTTCAAGCATGCGGTAGTTCTGTAACTTTGCGCCACCCTGCCTGCCATCCTTGACCTGTCTCCTCTTACTTAGTCAGTGCCCGTTCATCTGTTCTCATTTTCTAAGGCTGTATTGGTCACCCAGGGCTCGTGTCCATCCCCTGAGCAGAGCCTGGCTCCTGCAGGAGGCAGCAGTATCTGACTTTGGATGCACGCTCCCATTAGACCTGCCAGCCCAGCGTCTGGCTCCTCTAAATAGTTGGCACTTGGATCACGGGCGACAGCCTGTCCGAGCTCACTGCAACAGCTGGTGCCAGCCAGCTCTTCAAGGACCCGTGCCAGCAGCAGGAGGAGCACGCCAGGGCCTGCTCATCAAACAGACCAGCAGCCGTCCCATGACTGTCACTAAGGGACAAAGGGAGAAGCAGCAGAGCACGTCCCTCTTGACATGGCACCTCACGGGAAAGACAGGTGTGTGCCTTTTGAAAAGGGATGCAGGCTGGAGGATGAAGAGCTGCTGCAGGTCCTGGTGACCTCGGTAAGTGGCCTTCCCTCCCTGCTCCAGTTTCCCAGCTGGCGGGAAGTGTGTGATACTCACCTGCCTCTGGGAAGCACTCGAGAGTTATGATTGGAAAAGGGATCACAGCGGTGAAGCAGCAGGGTTTTCTTTGGGGTCTGCCCTTGGCCGATTCCTCGCTTTCTAGGAGCGGTCCTCGTGGGGTGTGGGTGCAGGAGCACATGAGGTGAATCTGGTGCTCGCCTTCCCTCACAAGGCAGAGCCCTGCTTCTCCCGCAAGTTGCTAGGCTGCCTCCTATTAAGTGATGTGACCAGCATCTCTCTCATGTAATTCTCTTCCTCCCACTGGAAAAAACTGTTTGTTTATGTCCTTTAAATAAATATTTAATATCTTCCATTCCTGTCTACTGTGCTGCTTGTTTTCATTATTGAAGGTGAGGTCAGAGTTCTTTGAGTAGGAAGTGGTGAGAAACAGAATTTATTCCATGTATTTCAGACTGCTTCCTAAGAAAGCGCTGTTTTCTGCACAGATGTGCTTGAAACGGGTGTGAGAAGTAGAGCTCTGAATGACAGCCTTTTCCCAGCATCACTGGTTCACCCTGGGAATGGCTCCATGGCTGTGCTGAAGGCACAGACAATGTCGAGGAATCTGACTCTCTGTTTGATGGAAAGCCAACAGGGAGTGTGGAGAAAAGGTTTGATCTGATCACAAATCAAAATGTAAATGCAAGTGGGGATCCTACTTCAAAGCCCATACAAACATCTCACAAGTCGTTTTTATGTTTTCCACAGCCAGTTAATGTTTCTGGAATACATGGACACAGCACACTGCAAGAGTGGGCTTTGACCCCATGCCTTGTCTAGCTAGCTAGCACCTATGATGCTGAAAGTATGTGTGAGAGGATCTGGTGCTCCCAGTGCTCCTCCAGTGTTGTCTCCGATGTCATCTAATGTGAGTTATCAAAGGTCTTTGGTGATGTTTGATCTCATATTTGCTTGGGCTTTCCTACCTGCCAGCTCATGGATAACTTGCTGCCTAGCACCACGGGTGATGGAGGTGGGTAGAGTCTCCCAGATCTTCTTTTCCCCCACCTTCATCACCCACGCTGCTGAAGTTTAAAAGAAACGGGTCAACCCTGCACCTCTCTGGGTAAGTGCTGACCCATGGGATTTCACGGTGGGTGAGCAGGTGGATGCAGATGCATTTTGTGGTCCAATGTTGCCTGCTCAGAGGAGGGCAGCTGGACTGATGTCCCTGGGGATCGAGGGCGAGAGATCCTTGATGTCCTGTTGGGGGGCACTGGGGAGGCAGGAAGGGATGGTGTCTCTACAACCCATCAAGGCTGGGGCTTTGCTGGGGCATAACTTCAAATAAAAGATTTAGGTTGGTAAAGTGAACACGTGTGTTGTGTCAGGCAGCAGTTTTGGGAGTGCAGCTCACACCTTTGGTCGATTTGAGGCACTGCAGCTGCTTTGCTCCTCTGGAGTGTGTGTGTGAGTGCTTGGAGGTCCCATATGAGAATCTTACAGCAAAGGCAAAGTTTTTGCCCATACAGAAGCCACAGTGGCCTATGTTTTTTTGTTTGGTTGTTTTCTTAGTGGGGAGGCAGGAAGTATATTGGAAGAGCAGTGATCTCAAGTGACCAGGTTGTGTCACGTTCATTTTATATCGCTGGGCCGTCTCTATTTGGCAGAACAGCCCTAAGCCACCGCTTGTGCCTCTGTTGCAGGATGACACCATCTGTATGTGTGCCACATGAAACCACACAAACACACTGCAAAATTACATACCAAATCTGTCTGCCAGAGCTGTGGCTTGAGTTGAAAATTCCCATGTTCCATAGTGCAGACACGAGAAGTTAAATAGTCATGTTCGTCATTAGATAGTAATTATTACTGCTCAAATTAGTTTTCATACCCTACGTAACAACTGTTACCAACTATTTTCCCACTTGTGTAACTGCAGCAATAAGTGCACAGGAGGTTTTTACATAATTTTCAAAAAATCTGGTGTTCTGGAAAGAGGGTGAGAATAATTTTGGAAAAGGGTTCCTCCTGATTTTGTTCACTGGGGATTGCTGGGTGGTCAATGAAGCCTCCTGTGCTTGGGGCAGCACTGGAGCTGTTTTACCAGGGATATTTAGCAAGTCCAGTGGGATGTGGCTGAGAAGGATGCAGGAAGAGAAGGTCAAGCCTTCTCAACCTTGACTACAAGGAGCTTCTCTGTGGGGAAAGTGATTCTTAACACAGAGGTTGCTGCTTTGCTTTGTTTACCTTGGTTCTATTATTCAGGCAGTTTTTCTATCTGGCAAACCCCTCCAAACCTGAAGGAGTAACCAGCAACCAAGTGGTTAAAAGGAATATAAAAATAAAATATTTCTGATAGATTTCATAAAAGGATGAGTTATAGCAGGGAAAAAAAATATTTTGGATGTAAATATATTGTATTTCATTCTTCAATCCAGTAATGTATTTTTATTTATCTGAAAAGATTTAAGATGGCCCAAACTGTTTGGATGGCATGTAGAAAGCATTCCAGTTTGACAGAAGCTTGAATTGATTACTTTGTCGAGGGAGGGGAAAAAAAAAAGAAGAGTTTTATTTAAATCAACTTTAAAGCTTTATTTTAAAGGGTGGATATTGGTAGCTGGAGAATATGCTCTGCCTTCCCCTCATGTTGCAGCTGGACGGCAATCGCCAGCCTTCACTTATTTATTTATTTCCCGCACAGAGGGGAGGAAAATATAGGTCCATGAATCAATCTAGATAATGGGGAAGGCTGAATGTAATAAATAATACAGTAACAACCCTAAACTAATGAGCTGTTGCTAAGGTACATTTCACAGGCTCATCCTCTATATAAAAAGTCACTAATAATCCCTCGGTGTAATCAGATGATAAAGCTTTGCCATAAGGCAACACCTGTGCAATTAAAGCCGCGGATTCTTTTGCACGTTTCATTAATTTCAGGATTTTGTAAAGGCACAATGACTACACTAATAATCTAGTCTACTTGACTCCATGTCTACTGGAAACAGGGTGTCTAATTAGGTAAAGGTAATTAATTAGAGATAAATGGAGCTAATCAGACTCGGTTAACACTAATTCTCTGAATTAAGACATTTTGGGACACCTACTATTCCACCGGCTTTGATGTTTCCCAACAAACACTGGCTTGGAAAGGAGTCAGAAACCACCACGTTTATTCCACTGGAGGTTGTCAGCCCCATCCTGCAGCATCACTTGCCCCACTGATCTTTTTGGGAGTTGGTGGGGCTCTCTGAGATGCCTCACACCCGTGGGTTTGCTGGGAGAGGCATCCCTTCCTCCTGGGAGGTGCTGAGGGTCGGTTTGACACCCCTGGGAGCCATTTGGGGTCTTTTTACTGGCTTCTGCCAGGCTTTTGCTGGCTGGGATATTTTCCTCATGGCTTTTTTCCCTGTTGCGGGCAGAACTTTAAATTCTGGGGTATGCTGGTATTTGAAAGGGCCACCATAACCTCTGGTGTGGACAGCATTTAAGGTGCAGAATGCAGTGCCTTTCCTCACAGAAGAGAATAGCATCAAAATTTTTTTAAAAATTAAGGCAAATTTAAAATAAGTTTGGATTATTTAGTGAAAGGATCAGGATTTCACAGGTGGTCTGTGCACTTGTAGCTCTTTAGAGGCCATGGGCCTGTTCAGGTGAGGGATCAGATGCTGCTCATCTCGCTTAGGTAACAACTACATTGGATTCAGGTGCCAGCATCTTCAAAGCCAGCAGGGCTACTGGGTGGGGAAGACTAAAAGTGCGTGGGGCAAGAAGTCAGAAACCCAGTTGCTCCAGTATTGTGGAGTTCCTGCATGTCTCTACTGCCAGCTTTGTTTTAGAGGAGTCCTGCTTTGCCTTTTTTCCCAGGTAATGGTTTCTTCTCAGTAAGAATTAATGTGTAGTACTGATGGCAGGCGTGGTGGAAAGATGCTGTGACTGGCATGTGCCTGCAGTGAAATGACAGTGTTGCCACCACTGGCTCTGTTAGTGTTTGGGGATGGGGCCATGCTGGGCATATGAAGCAAGCCTGTTTTAGAAGGTATCACCTCTTTTCTCTGCATGGTGTTAAGCTACAAAGTAAGATGATTTCTCCTTCCTTACGGATGGTCTGCTCGTTTCAGCTGTAAAGTGTGGCTGATGGAGAGTTTTTTTGCTTAAATGCTATGAAGTGTGGGATGCAATCTTCCCTCTCACATCTGAAGAGGACTGGTTTTGGTTCTTTTTTAACTTGTATTTCTAATACACCTAAGCTGGTGTTGCGCAGTGTGGTACATAAATAACAAGAGCGAGTCAGGAATGAGCCCTTGTAGGGTGAGCTATAGCCTGAGGTAAGTCTCTACCAGCTGAGCTACGCTACCCTCACTAGAGGAGATGAAATAGAAATGTCTGAATACTTTTATCACCAAATACTTTCTGGATTGACCTTTCAATAACTTGTTAAACTACAGAAAATATTTCTGTTTTCTAGATGTAAAAGACCTGCTGGGTCATACAGTCCACAAACGCACCTCTGGATGTTTTTAATCACAGCTTGGTGACTTTAGCCTTTCAGGAACAGGTGGAGCTTGAGCCCTGTTGTTCAAAATAACTTGCGTTTCCAAGGATGGACAAATCCTGGTTAACAGTTGTAGAGAGCTGTGGATGCAAGGGAACCATTGCTGCTGCGGTGTCCAGGGAAGGAAAAGGAATGTGTGTGTATGTCCCCTGCACACCAGGGAGACAATCTGCGCTGGTCCCTTGCTTGGCTCCACCTTGTGAGCATGCAGCTGGGCCAGACCCCACAATGGGGGCTACTGCTACCCCAAGGTCAAGGCTGCAGAGCAGTTGTGTAAGTGAGAGTCCAAGCCTGATTTGCTCACAGTAATTTAACCTCTCTTGTGCTGTTGAGGTTACCAGTCAAGGCAGTCTTCCATTATATTTATATATTTCTTTTGTATTGTGGGAAATTCAAGAGAGTTTCACACCCCAGCACATCAGGTTTCAAGTTTAGTTGCTAGTGCTGTCATCCGATGCGCTTGATTTTTTGGACGTAACCCTGTCCGTTGTCTAGGCTTCATATGATTTGGGGAGGTCCAGTTCAATGCACTGTGTGGAGAAGGTGGGAGATGTCCAGAGGGGTCACACAGCAGCTGAAGCCCTGCTTGGGCTGACCACAGTGGATGCGCAGTGCTGAGAACCCATCCAGTAGGAGGGCAGGCTGAGTCTCTGGAGTGTCTGGAAGCTCTGGGCATGGCAGAGTTCACTACAATTCATAAGTCATAGTTGCTCATTAGTGTAACTCAGGTGCTGGCAGTAAATCCAGAGGTTGAACGGACTTTTGAAATATCAGCTCAGATGACAGCAGCTTTCTTAAGGGAAGCTGGCAAATGTCCCAGAAGAGGGATTCATCTTTCCTTCTCCTTTGCATGTCCTTCCCTTAGTGTCTCTGTGACAAAAGGTGAAGATGCTGAAGTTCCTGTTGTGTTCCCTGAATGACAAAGCTGCTAAAATTCACTGTCCTCCAATCTGACATCCTTTGTCACCTACAGAGATGGGCTGAGTTGACACTTGCTGGTCTTGGATATCATTATAGAGCCACTGGATGTCTATGAACTTGTCCAGACAAGTTGTTACATAAAGAATGGGATTCATCCCACCTGAAAGTGCTTTCTAGGCTCCCTTTATTGGAGAGACAGGGGCACAAGCATGGTTACTCTGACACATTTCTGGGGTTTCTCACTGAGACCATGACTCTGTTTGCTGCAGTTTGCTCCATTTCTGTTCAGGTTTGTAAGCACAGGACTATGTAGTAGAGGGAGCAAAAACGTGTGGCAAGAGCAACGAGCTGGGGAATGTTGAGCCTATGGAAAGGAGCATGGAGGAGGGTGTGGTGGTGGCTGGGGTCAGGGCTGACTGTGCTGGCAGCTGGGGCAGCTCTGCCCATGGCAGAGGGGTCCACTGCTCCTCCCCACTGGCCCACGCAAGCAGCACAGCCATGGGAGTCCGCACCACGGGGCCCTGTGGACCTGCCAGCCCCTGCACTCACAGGGGTATCACAGGCACCCGTGGGTCTGCGGGGAGAGGGCTGCCTGCTGCAGGGACCTCAGGGTCCATGGCACTGAGCCCCCTCACGTCCTGTGGTGGTGTCTCTGTTCCTTGGTGCTGGGGTGAGTTATTGCTTTTGGTGTCCAGCAAACATAGAGTGGTGGAGTGCTAGATGGGAAAGGGGATTTTATAATGTCCCTGTATTCAAATTAAATGGCTTGTTAATTTGAAACCTTAAACAAATATTCAAATTAACCCAAGTGAAAAGAGCAGAAAATTCCTTGGTAATAACCTTTGCTCACCTCTCTTCTCCTCCTCCATTTTTTTATTCTAGCCTTCTCTCTTGGCCTTTGATTGCTGTTTACCAGAGCTGCATCAAAGCAGGATCCCCCATGGCTCTGGGCTACGGCGCAGCCCATAATCCAGCATCTTGTCAGCCACTGGAGTTTTTAAACTGGCCTCAGTGTTTGTGCCAGGAATTGAACAGCTCTTCTTAAAAGCAGCGGTCACTTCCCCACTCTCCCGCAGTACGCGAGGCGCCAGCAGGCCCCCTTCACATCTTAATTTCCAATTTTGTAAACACGCTGCAGTGAGCTCAGACCTTCCTGAGCAGCCACCGACCGGCGGTGCTTTCTATTCGCACACAAACGTTGGCTGCGTTAGATTTCTTTTAAAACAAATGCTGTGCTTTAAGCTAAGCCATGTTGTGTTGTTTTGCTCAATATGACAGGCCTGTATGGAATGAGATTTGTCTAGAACATTTTATTTCACAACGACCCCTACGTTACCATCCTATAAAGCAATTCAAAGTGTTGAGTGTGCGGTTTAACTGCACCACAGTAGCAAAATGCTTAATGCTTTAAAGAGGGAGTTCTAAAATTTAATAGTTTATTTTATTATTACTCTTTTGGATATAATTAACTAGGCATGCACTTCAAACTGTGTCCTCCTTGCTACTGAAATGTATTTTTATGTTTCACGCTGGGCAAAAAAGAAATCTGTCAGACCATGGGTTTCTCCCTTGATGCACATTATTAGAGTCTTTTTAGAGACAAGCAAGCAATTTTGCTGTCATTGGTCTTGTTCAAATAGAGGGTGTTTATCTATGCGATCCTCGGGGGAAGGGTGTCAGGGAGGGATCACCAGGAGCAGTTGACACGGGGACGCCGTGCTCATTTGACTCCTCCAGTGGTGCACTTGCACGATGCTCGAGCATCGCTCGCCAGGCACCGTGTCCTGGCTCCAGGTAACACCTCTGGGTCTGGTGCTCCCCTGGGCTGGGGCTGGGTTGCGTGTTCCCATCAGAGGAAAGGGGAACCTGGGCTGGAGGAGATGGTGATGCTGCTGCTGGGAAGTTCATGAAGTCGTGTTGTAAAGTGGTGCCTACTGTTGTCTTCTCAAAGTTTGACTTTAAAACCTACTCCCAGCCCTTGTTGAGAATCCCAGAATATGAGGAGTTGGAAGGGACCTGGAAAGCTCCCCCAGTGCAACCCCTGCCAGAGCAGGATCACCAGAGCAGTCACACAGGAACACGGCCAGGGCTTTGGGGGTCTCCACACAAGGAGACTCCACAACCTCTCTGGGCAGCCTGGGCCATGCTCCATAACCCTCACACTCACAAAGTTTGTCCTCATCTTCAGCTTGAACCTCCTGTGCTCCAGCTTGGGACCATTGCCCCTTGTCCTGGCATTGGCCATCCCAGAGCAGAGCCTGGCTCCTTCCTCCTGACACTGCCCTTTCCCAATGGATCCCCAGGAATGAGGGCACCCCTCAGTCTCCTCTGCTCCAAGCTCAAGAGCCCCAGCTCCCTCAGCCACTCCTTAGCAGGAGATGCTCCACTCCTTCCAGCATCTTCTCATCCCTCTCATCAGAACAGAGGCTTCTGCCCAAGTGCTTTGCTTTTCTTGTGAACCAAGGCAGCCCTGAAACTGTGTGACAGCCCTAAAAGATAAAGCGTTTGTGAATATTATGTCGTATTTTCACACTGTTCTGAATTTGAGGCTTCACACCAAAGCCATCAGAACTTCTCCTCCAAAGCACCTGAAGTGAAAAGCCTGATCTCCTGGGCTTGTGTGTGGCTCTGCAGCTGGAGGATGGCAAAGCTGCAGCGTTGTGGAGGACTCTTCCCCTAGCAGAGGTGGGCAGGCTCCCCGGCTTCACTCCAGGTGTACAGGTCCCTACCCATTCCTGTGTTGCACTGGGTCAACCTGTGGGCAGGGGGTCCCTGTATGATTGGCCTCAAACTCAACCATGGGGCTGCCCTGGGTGGGGGCTGGCTCTGCACTTGCAGGAGGGACCTAAGCAGGCGGTTGCTTGCACGCTTTCCTTTTTGGCAGCTCTGGACTGAGCGAGGCAGACACGGGGGAAGGAAAGTGCTCGGTGTTGCTGCTACAGGGCACACCGTGCAGCAGCTCGGGGGGTGTGCAGGCACGACATTGCCAGAGATGATGTTCTGCTCCCCTTCTGGTCATCAGACACGTGAGGTTGTTTGCCTCCTGTGCTGTGTGGTTGGTGAAAACCTTGGCAACCACACAGACAGGCTCCTGTCCCCTTCACCTCCAGTGTCACTTGGCTGAAAGACACCTGGAGGTGCCAGGTTTTTCTCCTCGTGTTGCAGGATGGCATTGAAGGGCTTGAGGGCATCCCTCTCCTGTATGGTCATGCTTCTCTGTGGTTTCCTTGGGCCAGATAATGGCTTGTGCTTTTGCTTGGAGGCTACTACCAATGCAGGGAGGAGTTAAATGGCATAGTTTTTAAGCCTTGCTTTAAGAAGCTGATAGTTATGATATGAAGTGGTGACTGTCATTACTACTCCTATTATTTCTTTGAAATGCATTCAATTTAAGTTTTAAGAAGTCACTCAAGCATTAAGAATGGCACCTAGCTTTTATGGAGCAGAATGGCACAAATCTACTGCAGCTCCAGGGGACAGGACTAGGCTCCAGCTATAAAGCCACGAATGAGACTCAATATATTTTTGTTTAATTTTGTACTGCTCTTTTGGATGATTCATTTCTTCCCCGTGTATTAACTGTCACCAGCTTTCAGATTGATGCAGCTATTTTACAAGCACCTTCATCAGCAAGCAGCCAGCAAACTCTTCTGGGGAGTACAGTGGGGACTGCATCTGGCAGAGCCTTTTCATCTGGCTGGGAGTAATCTCAACCCATGAAAGCACGAGGGCTGAAGGAACAACATGGGCAGGCCCTGGGGATCACCCACGGCTTTGAATCCCATGGTCTGTAACTCTGTGCACTACATGCACATGCATTTTTCTGTTTGGTCTGGGTTTTTTGCTCTAATACGATACTCCTTGTGTGAAGGCTATCCTTATTTTTGATCCTTTAACCAGTTTTGCCTGAGCTCCCTATCCACGACCTACTCTGTCCTTGAGAATTGCTCTGAACCTTGGTGCTACCCAAAACTCTACCCAAGGCATATGCTTCCTCAGTACTGATGATGTGATGCTGGCTGGTTGCTGCTACGATGCAAATCACGTCCCACTTCTGTGGGCTATTGGGTGCTGCCTTCACTTCCAGTCTTGCTGGCAAGACTTGAGAACACATGGCTGCAAAACCTTTTCCTTCTGCCCAGTGGCTGTTTTAAGTCCCATTGCCTTAATGCACCCGAGGTGTGGTTTGTCTCGTTCGCACATGAGCGTGCTGTCGGCTGGCACCCAGTCCCCAGGGCTTTTTGGGGGTCCCCTCCCAATCTCTCTGCTTGGCTACTGGCTCCAGCACTGCTCAGTCCAGTGAAGCACAACCTGGGGTGGGTGACATATGGCAGGAGAAAGGCAATTTAGGACAGGCTGGGACACCAGAGGCAGAGTTGTTACGAGCTGAGCCGTGGGTTCACTGGCATGACATGAAAGACCGCATCGGTGCCTGCCGGAGCCCGGCCTCCTCGGGCTCTCCTGGCGGCTGCCAGCTCCCTGCAGCACCCATAATCTTGGCCACAGTGGCTGTGGAAAGGTTCAGGGCAAAGGATGTGAGTGGAATTAGCAAATTCCTCCATCCGTGGCACAGTTCTCAATCGCACTGGATACCCTTTTGGTCAGTCAATCATGAATTTCCTAGGCTTTGTTTATTTGCTGAGAAAGTTGAAATGAAACATTTTGATGTTTCATTTTTAGTTTTACTTACATGCAATCAAAAGAGACACGATCCTGAAATGCTTAATTTACTTACATTTCTAACTTAAATTTTTCTGTCCTCTTTTTTTTGTTTCACTGAGAAAATGATAAACTTTTTGAAGTGTTTTTAATCTTTGGTCTGCTCATCAAAGAGTAAAGGCCACCTGTCCTGATGTCTTGTTAAGGTTTTTTTAGGCTTCTTGTGTTGTGAATGACTGCAGATGACATGTTGGCTGATAAGGAGCTAAAAAACTCCCACTAAAACCTGAGAAATCGAAAGTGGCTGGAGTGAGAGGAGGGAGCAATGCGGTGGCTGAGGAACCTCTTAGGGGGCCTTGGCTAGAGCTGTGGGACAAGTGCTGGGTCCTGCACTTCGGGCGCAATAACCCCATGCAGTGCTACAGGCTTGGGGACGAGTGGCTGGAAAGGACCTGGGGTGTTGGTGGCAGCAATGCCCATGAGCCAGCAATGTGCCCTTCAGCCAAGAAGGCCAGCGCAAGCCTGGGCTGGATGAGAAGGGGTGGTTGTAGGGCAGAGAGGTTCTCCTGCCCCTCTGCTCTGCCCTGCTCACACCACAGCTGCAATCTTGTGGCCAGTGCTGGGCCCTCAGCTCCAGAAGGACAGGAACTGCTTGAAAGAGGCCAGCAGGGCCACAGAGATGAGATGCTGCAGGGAGGGAGAGGAGCATCTCCTGCTGAGGAGCGGCTGAGGGAGCTGGGGCTCTTGAGCTTGGAGCAGAGGAGACTGAGGGGGGCCCTCATTCCTGGGGATCCATTGGGAAAGGGCAGTGTCAGGAGGAAGGAGCCAGGCTCTGCTCTGGGATGGCCAATGCCAGGACAAGGGGCAATGGTCCCAAGCTGGAGCACAGGAGGTTCAAGCTGAAGATGAGGACAAAGTTTGTGAGTGTGAGGGTTCTGGAGCATGGCCCAGGCTGCCCAGAGAGGTTGTGGAGTCTCCTTGTGTGGAGACCCCCAAAGCCCTGGCCGTGTTCCTGTGTGACTGCTCTGGTGATCCTGCTCTGGCAGGGGTTGCACTGGGGGAGCTTTCCGAGTCCCTTCCAACTCCTCAAATTCTGGGATTCTGTGACTTGTGGTCTGGATGCAGCCTCCTGTGTCTGTCTTTCAACCTCCAGTGTGTAAGGAAGCCAAAAAGATTACGTGCACTAAAGGAGAGACTCAATACATGTCATTTTGTGAGCTCAAAATTTCAAATGTTTATTATAATGCTTAAAATAATGCCTGAGATTTTCTCTAGTCACCCAGACATATCCTGGAATAAGTCAAAGATATTTCTTTAAACTTCATAATTCTGTGTAAGAGTACATCAGTGATGTGATAGTGAAAGATTTGGATCCTTGTCTCTTCATTAAGGACAAATTCACCCCAAGGGTGTACTCCGATCTTGGCAAATAGTGTTATAATAGCGAAAGAATATTGCCTGCTGGATAGCAGAAGTTGATGATTAAATTTAAGTGTGTATTGTCCACATAAAGCAAACAATGTGCTTTTTTTTCTCCTTGACTGTGAACATTCATCACTGGTGCTGAAGATGCAAGATGCGTGCTTGCTAATTATTGTGTTTTTAACTGATAATATACTGTAAATTTTGTATAATACAACTGTGACCTTATAGAGAATGGAAGAGATGACAGCAGGCCCATAATTATAGTATGGTGAAGAAATGGCTTGTTATTATCTACTATTTTTAGGACCGGTGTGCATAGCCTCTTAATTTACATAAGCTTTAGACATTCACACATTTTCTGTCTTTGCTTATGGATGATAAATTTCCTTCAAATGAAAGATGAAGTCGTCGTGTTAGGTGAGGGGTTAGCCAAGTGGGAGCTTGATTACTGCGAACAACAAAAGCTCCACTGCCAGCTGAAAAAGGACTTATTTATTTGAGAAAGAATTGTTTAACCCAAGATTCATAACATAAAACCCGTAGCATTCAGATAGAGTCTTGATAACTTGTGATTTGCAAACTGGTTAAAAGATTATGTGCAGGGTGGGGAAAAAAAGGCAGGAAAAAAAATCTCTATAATCTGTTTATCACAGGGATGGTGGTTGTTGCAGCGTGTTCTTTTTGGGGATGAATATTCTGTGCTCGTTGAGGTTTCCTTGCTGAGTGCCGAAGACACAACGTGTGTTCCCAAGAGGTGCTGTGGGTCCCTGCCTTGCTGATCCACCTGCCCCAGCCACTTGCCAAGCCAAATTCCTTGCCACTGTGGAACGCAACAGCCCTCGAAGGCTGGTGGGATGTCTTGGTCTGGGGATGCTGAGGTGTGGAGTGGATGCTATGTGCCCGCAGGGCAGCCTGCCATACCCCAGCAAGGGCATGGGTATTGGGTGGGTGAAGGCTTCCCACTGTTCCTGGGGGGCCCAACATCTCAGCAGCACCGTGTCCTGCACTGCACCTCTGCGTAGCTCGGCCAGCCTGGTGTGACCAGTTGCTTTTGCCTCACTGGCAGCACTGCTGCTGCCTGGTGGAGCCCCAGCTGCTGGGAGGACAGTGCAGGTCACCAACAAGGCCATCAGCCATACTGCACTGCAGCACTGCACTGGCAGCTCTGGCACCACCATGGGCACTTGTGTGGTACTCGGGCTACTGGATGAGCTAGAGGAGATGCTAGAGCAATGCTGAATCCTGCTTTGGCTCCAGAAGGAGCCATTTGTGATAATGTCACAGCAAATTTACCCTCTCATCTCCCTCAATTACTCTGGATCACAGCAATGTACAGCCCCTTCTCTCTCACTGGGGCTGCTCCTGCTGCTTACCAGGACGGGCAGCCAGATGAAGCAGCATAGAAAAGTGGGCAGTGGTGCTTGCTGTGCTCTCTGGCTAAGCAGAGTGCTCTGGTTTACATGGTTTGGGTCCGTGGTTTCGGTCTGGTGACTCATTGGTGCAGAGGGGCTGTGCTGCTCAGCCTGCTGCTGCTTTCTGCAGCCCTCATGAGGCTGTTCCTTGCATTAAAACCCAGAGAAAGCAGAGAAACACACAGCTGAGATGGGCACAGAAGAAAAGCTTGCTTGTACTCATCCCACTGGAGGATATTTCAAGATCAGATCATCCATATCAAAATATGTTATCTTGTATTACTGCCAAACAAGGTCAGGGATGCCTGCACCTCTCTGCCTCTTAGGCAAGTTCAAGCTGCCTGGATGCACCTTCCACTGCTGTGTCAGTTTTCCAAGTTGAAGGAAAAAAAGGGAATTTGTTCATCAGGGCTTGACCTCTTGTTTTTCTGCTTCGTCTGCCCTGTTTTGGCTCTCTTTCCTTGTACTGATGTTCTCAGTTTTGTTTCAGATTTCCAGTGTAAGTGATCGCACGTGAGCAAAGTAATTTGTTAAAGCAGTTGAACAAGGTGCCCTGTTCAGAGCTGCCACGTAACGCACCCCTCAATCTTCTCTCAACCTATTTACTTTTCTGTTTTCATCTTAATGTGGGTGGACAGAATTGTGACCCTGAGGTCTGCAGTGCTGCAGAGCCTGCAGAAAACTGCAATCAATGCAGCGCTTCATAGGCACTGGGAAATTTTAAGATGTAACTGGTTGAAGGCACTGGGCCCAACCTGGCAGGCCCAACTCTGGTCTTCTCCTGGAGAAATGTGCATTTCTTGTTCCTTTTCCCTAAGGAGCAGTTTTTGATGCTGGTTGCTAATACAGTTTGTGTCTGCACTTTCTGCCTATGAAGGATGCTGCAAATGAAGAAAAAATTAATTCTCTGTCATATATGGTGTGAAACCAGGACTCCCACAGAAATCCTTCATTTCTCGTGTTTGCACTGGCATTAGGCAGCACTGGGCAGAAGCCTTAGCTGAGTGTGTGGGCCTGATCTCACAAACCTGTTCGCTGAAGCAGTTTGGACAGCGTGTGTAGCAGCAAGGGACTCCGGCCAGTTACTGGAGCTGGGACCCTGGTTGTGGGGTTGCCTCTCCCAGTGCGCTCTCTGAGGTCAGACACAGTTTGCCTCAGTTGCTGCATGACTTTTCTTAAGAAACAAATTTTAGGAGCACTTTTTTCCCTTCAAATTGTCGTTTCTTTGCTCTGTCTTTTCCTAGCCATCGCTCATTTACAGAAGGTTTTACCTCCCAGCCGATGTTTGTGCATGAAGCCTGTTGGGAAGGCACGGATGCCTGTGCAGAAGCTCTGCCCTGCAGGTACCCTGGTGTGCCAGCCACAGTCCAACACCAGCAGCAGCTCTCCCTGGGGTCTCAGTGAGAGAATCCAGTGCCTGTCCTCAGTTTGTATCTGTCCCCCCAGCAGCCTTGGTCCTTTGGGACCACGTTTCTGACAGTGGGATTTCCAGGGTGGTTTTCTTTTTTTTTTTTTTTGACCTCAAAACAAATGTGTAAGTGCATGTAAACTCTGGCTAATGCAAGCAAATATCTCAGAAAGTGGCCCATGTGGGTGAGGATTTAATTTGGCGGGGTTTGCTCAGGAAGAAAGCCACGAGCAGCCCGCGTAGCCTTGTGTGTCTGACGTGGTACGTGATCCAAGCTGCCAGGCTGGAGCACAAACGTAGGGCTCAGGTACAGAAATGTGTACAAAATAGCTGTGTCTCCAGCCTGCTGTTAAGCAGACCTTTTGTAGCAGCACGGGGGGAGGGTTAGTAACAGGGTGGGAAAGATGGCAATATGTTTGATTAAAAACTTTAATTGCTAAAGGCCTTTCCCAAAGGCCGATAATGGCAAAAGGTGTAAATGGAGGAACTGTCCCAGGCTCTCTCAGCCTGGCGCACAGATGGGCTGCTGAGGAAGCTGTGAATGGCCAAACAATAACAGACTATCCAGTCATTCCAACATCAGCTCATTAGCAATCTGTCAGATATTTTAATTTGTGTACTGGTGGACTAAGCAGATATTACAGGATTGCCCCAGCTCCCATCCTTTTCACTCGGAAGGAAACAGTGAATGAATAACCCAGAGATGTGAATAGAGGTTTTTTGTGCCCTTGGCTTTCAGGGGTCACTGTGAGGTCTGGCCAAGCACAGGGAAAGCAGGGGTGGTCAGGGTGCTGCTGCTGGCAGGGGTGTGGGCAGGGGCTGGGTGCCTCCCCCAGTTTGGCTTTCCTGGGGCACTGCAGTGGGGAGACTGTGCCAGCCCACAGGTCCCCAAGCAGCAAAAAGTCAGGCATCCAAATATAATAAATTATAATAATGTATAATAAATGTAATAAATTGTAATGGGCCTGAGGTGCCCCATTTGGTGGACATTTTGGGTTTGTTTCAAATAACTCAGTAATTTT
>NW_010168960.1:0-1356 GCF_000695765.1 Mesitornis unicolor
AGAGCCCTGAAAATAAACCATCTTCATACTTTGTGCCTAAAGTCTCTCAAGTACTTCATGTGAAATGCAAACTAGTAGTTTGAAATGCAAATGGGCGATACTGATGTATTTCCTCTCCGGCAAAAACCAAAAAAGAAAAAAAAAAAACACGAGGGGAGGAGGAGAGCTCTTTCCGCTGGAGCAGAGCCTGTGCCTCCGCTCCCAGCGCTGCCGGCTGGGTCCTGCAGCCGGGCTGAGGTTCAGCCGGGCACCTCCCTCCGACAGCGGCGGAGCGGGACGGGGGAGCCACCGCGGTGCAACACCCCCCCCTGCGGGCGGGCCTCACCGCTGCCGTCCGGGCTGGGCCGGAGCGAGGGAGAACCGGAGCTCTTTCCGCTGGAGCAGAGCCTGTGCCTCCGCTCCCAGCGCTGCCGGCTGGGTCCTGCAGCCGGGCTGAGGTTCAGCCGGGCACCTCCCTCCGACAGCGGCGGAGCGGGACGGGGGAGCCACCGCGGTGCAACACCCCCCCCTGCGGGCGGGCCTCACCGCTGCCGTCCGGGCTGGGCCGGAGCGAGGGAGAACCGGACCCCGCGGGGCGAGGAAGGGGAAGATCAAAGGAGCCACGGAGCGATGTAGGGGCGTTAAATGGCACTAAGAGCAAGGTTAGATTTAATGAGGAAACAGTGGTCTATAAAGTCTGAAGCGCTCTGAGCAAAAGCGTGCCCAGCAGCTCTAGGCTTGCTCCAGAAAGTTGGCTGGCTGTCTAATTCATAGAATCACAGAATGTATTGGGTTGAGAGGGACCTTTAAAGATCATCTAGTTCAACCCCAAATCAATCCCTGGTTGTGCTGATGGTTAAACAAGTGCTTTATCCGAGTGGTCATTGCTTTCCTTTTCCTGCAGGAATTCGAGCTCAGATGGTTGATCGATATTGATATGTTTCCTTTTTTGTGCCTCCCGCCCCGAGAGACATGATTTTTTGGCAAAAAAGTTGCCTGTGGAAAGCGATTTTTAGACTATGGTTCAAGATTGTGTCTCTGCCTGTGTATAGAGCCTAGGAGTGCAGCAGTACACGGCGTGATTAGGTATTTAGCTGTTAACTCGAAAGTGAAGTGAATAATCATGAAAATTACTATTTTCAGCTGCAAATGCCTGTGAGCTGTTCGTAACTGCCGTGCTAACAAAGCACTCTCTGAAACCTGTAGTTTGTCCCCGCCTGGCTCTAGAAGAGGGTTTCTTCTTCCCTTCCCATCGCCTCTCTCGTTCATGCAAACCCTGCATTTACTCTCCATCCCCGCTGGAAAGAGGGCAGGAGCAGGAAGGCTCGATTTGCTGGCGAGATGCTGCACTTCAGCCGCTACCGATAGGAGATTTTT